>NW_019104266.1:57638-166859 GCF_001856785.1 Myzus persicae
AAAAACCCCCCCCCCCCCCCCCCCGACGATTTGCCGGAGAGCATTCTCGCCCCCGCCCCAAACACGCGCCGCCCGGAAATATGCAAAACGGTATTGAAAACTCGGACGTTATAAAACGCATACGCACTGCGAAGTACCCACATACATATAGCTATACGGATGTGCACGTAATAAATAATAATAATAATAATAATAATAATAATATATTATTATAATGTGCGAGCGGATGAAATCGTAAAATGATAATTTCCAGTATAATATTACGGGCAGCGATGCCGTGTTTAGGGGCGCTTGGCGGCCAAATATTTAAAGGTACAAACAGTCGTGTTTAATATATTAGGTGGATACGAAGTTCCTGTATAATATTCGGTTATAATTTATAATTATAATATAGTAAAATGAGAATGACTGTTATATTATATTGTTTTATAACAGATATACTATACTTATCTGATATCTTAGTACCTTAGGTAGGTACCTATCTTGGTTATTACTGTGTGTTTTTTCGAACCAATCGATTATCTATTATCTGCAGTTAGAACTTGGAATAATTCAATAATTTAGTGTGCTTATTAGTTATTCTTCATATTTAAATATCATATTTTAAAAATCTATGAAATGGATTTCCCAGGATTCCCGATAGATTTTTATTGATATTGAATCCTTTTGTGTGGCGACCA
Source organism: Myzus persicae (assembly GCF_001856785.1). Taxonomy (NCBI): domain Eukaryota; kingdom Metazoa; phylum Arthropoda; class Insecta; order Hemiptera; family Aphididae; genus Myzus; species Myzus persicae. The sequence goes on from NW_019104266.1 coordinate 58,319, forward strand.
ACGATATGTTGGTACGAACACCCGAACGTGGCCAAAACCAGCGGTGGATCCAGGGGGGCTAGATGCGTCGCCCCGCCCCCCAGACCTCTCCAACAGTTATTTCAAAATAATAGAATTAAAATATATTATAGTAAAATTATTTTAAGTACCTAATTAACATAAACGAATCCTAATCCAACCATATTAAATATATAACATTCCCTTAATAACCATTTATTTCATATTTTTAAGAACACGACAACTAGGATATTATAATGTATCTATGGCTTAAAGTAATTTTTTTAGGAGCTCCCCCCTCCAAAAAAAAATGTTGAATCCGCCACTGGCCAAAACAATATTCAATATTCAATATACCAATATAATAGCATAATAATTGAGCATATAGTACAAATAATATACAATTTTTCTAGCAAAACAAATACAATTAGTGATTACATACAACGATAACGAGTACCAAGACGTAGCGAAATGAGGTGTTAAAGTTCCCCACTGTTTCAGTGACAAATTGGTCATGTAAACCCATTTGGTTAGGGATGAAGTCAGACCCTGGAATCATAATAAACCGAGAAGGCTAATCGATGGATGCAGTAAATTAATTGTCGAGTTTGTTGACGAATTCGTTACCCACTTTTCCGGTATGGCCGCGGGTACCCGAAAAAGTAAAATGCCAAAGTTTGATTCTCGGTTAAGTGTCTGATACTGATTATAAGAGGAGAATTTTGTAATTTGATTTGAATAACTGCATTATTTATTTAGAATACCTCGAGAGCTTGAAGGCAAGATAAACATTATTTTCAATTGTACAATTTTACTACACATGGTGGGCACCTAGTGTCTAATGCCATCGTACATGCGACATGCCAAGTGATGAATAGTTAATGTTAGTATTCGTCAGTAGAACTGTATTATATTTTTGCGATTCACTTCAACAGCACCTACTCTCAACATAACTTTCAAATAAATTGCTCTTGGAAGAAATGAAGGATGCAAACATCGAGCACATATTGTTTATAACGATAATTACCTATGCATTTAGCCAATAACGTTAATGGCCGGTGCAGGTTAACTTTATTTTTCTTATGACACATGTAAAATATTTTATAACGCACTACTAGTACTCGAAGGCTTGGGACAATTACATTAGAATTCAACGAATTAATACTGTTAATGGTTAAAAATAAAAAAAATACTATAGAAATCGTTTACAATGACAACGGTTGTAGTGACAAATCGAGTTTTATGAACTTAAAGTAAAGGACCCGGAAAAATGCATAGGTATAAGTATACTACGTTAAATTTTAACGGTAATTGTGACCTATTTTCCTTGCCCCTTGAACGTCATTACAAACGATTGCTATTTGCTACTGTATGTCATAAAGTGGAATTCGACCACCTACTTGCTTCGATCCCGAACGAGCGTGCGGCTGTATTATTATTGTTGTTTTTAAACTTGCAAAGACAATCATTGAATTTGAATGCAGCAGGTCCAAGTTCACGAGTAGTAGTAGTGCGTTATTAAACATTTTTCAAAGGGAGCAAATATGAAATATATGTTATGAAATCATGTTCGTACTAACAGCAATAAAAACCAATACAACACTTTAATAAAATCATATTAATCTATTAATATATTTTTTAAAATTTTCCAAGTAAAATTAATTAGATACTGATCGCGTCACTTCTATATACAGAACGACTGTGTTTGGTCTTACTCACTTAAAGAAAATTAACATCTGTAAGCTTAGCTACAACTAAATGGTATTTACCTAAATCCTGAAATATCTATCTAAAATAATAAATCTAAAATATGATGGAATCTATATTCTATATGGGTCATATATGGTAATATTCTGAAAACATTTTAATCTAAATTATCTAGATTTCAAAGATAGTTTGTTAGTATACAAGTAATCGATAAAAATTGTTATTTAAAATTGTTGTATACGAAAAATCAACTGTGAGCGAAAACGGTCTGTAAGCCTACAATATTACTTAGTAGTTTAGTATATTAGATGCTTATCAGATGCGTTTAAAGAAAATCATAATTTAAAGAGCCCCAAAAGGTGATGATAGACACAAAAAAAACACACACACAAATCATTATGAAATTAATACATTCATCGCTCCGCTTAAAATCTAATAATCAATAAATAGGTATGGTAAGAAAACATAAATCCTCCCCCTCCCCCCCAGGACAAATTCCTAACTATGCCACTGGGTCAACCATCATTTAAAAATCATAACTAACAAGAATAATACAATTTTATAATATTTAGTATACAATATACATTGTAAGTCAAATAATAACACCATATGATATAATTTTAGTACTTAATCTGTTATTACTTATAACTGTTTTTACCTTTGTTTAATTTTTATTTGTTTATAATCGCCGTATTGTTTGGCGTTTACCTATTTATTGTTATAATATTCATATTCTTTACTACTAATTGTGTTGTACTATTGGGCTTATAGCCCGTTCATACATATAAATAAATAAAATAAATAAATAATATAAAAACAATTTATTATTTTAGAAATCTAATTTTTAACAATTGCGTAAGAATTAAAAACTTTAAAATTGATTTTACAACAAGAAATATGCATCATGTTTTTCATTACCTTAAAAAAATTTCCTTTGATCTTTAAAATTAAACATGCATTTTTATTTTTCAATAACAATTTACTTCTAGAAAACCAACCAGCTAGGTATGCACTTGGTTAAGCATACTATTACACAAAATAGAATCAATCATAAGTATTCAATAATATCAAAATGATAACAACATTTAAAAACCAAAATAACTATAGTTAAATAAAACCCTATATTATATACCTAAATTGTATTAAATAATATAGTAAAAATCATTAAATTTACTATAAATGAGACGATAATCATTAACTCTTATTTACTTATTTTTACCTTTTATAGTTAAATGCAAATTGTATTTAATTAACTAAATTTTAAATACTTAAATTTAAATACATTAGTTTACAGTTTAAGAGATCTGCGTAAATAGTACAGAAAACAAAATATACTTCAGTCATTCCTTAAAAAAAATAAGTATATGATTACATGTAACATCAAAGAATTCAAGTATTAATTTTAGAAACAAAAAATTAGCAACTAATCATTAAATTGAATAAACCTTCTTAACACTAGAAGAAAAAAATAAAAATTAAATATAGATAATATAGAACTTAAATCAGGGAATTTAATGAACCATAAAATAATGAAAACAAAACAAAAGAAAATGGATACTAACATTCACATTCTGTTGTCTGAAAAATAGTACTTTTGTTTCTGTAGTCAAAAAGAAAAATAAATGTACCTAATCATTGAATAAAAATGTTAACCAGCAAAGATTCCTTCCGAATCTTTGGAATCAATATCCAAATTAGAACAATAGTCAGAAGTAGAAGAATTTGGCCTACTTGGTAGGTCTTCAGTATTTTTGTTACAGGGTAATTTTTTAATATCTAGATACAATGAGAAATCATTGATTTCTTCGCTGATAACTACATTTTTAATGGTTGAACTTTTTGTTTTTGGTGTGTTATCTGTAAACAATACTTTTTTTACATCTGCCACAGACTTTTGTTTAGATGTAACAACATTATCTTTATGTTTCGGAGAGTTTGATTTTAATTTTAATACTGTACTCTTGTGCTTCATCACTAGAGCACGCATCGCTTCGCTAGTGCTTGTTTTTATTTCAGAACCTGTCTTCTGCAACCATTGTTTAGAACATACTTTGAATAATTGTTGAAGAAATGGTCGAAATTGCTTGTGATGACTATCGACACCACAACCTTTTAACACTTCCGAAACAGCCCATAATAATTTCTGAAACAATTTTTTTTATTAACTTGTGTTACAGTAAACCAGTTACAATCTTCAAGGAATTTTAAAAATCATAAAAGAGAGAAATCAATTTTCATAAAACGTATATACTAAAAAGCATAAATAAGAAGCAACAAATTTCGGTAAACAGCTTTAAAAGAAATGTAGTACCAAAGTTTATAATTACAACAAAATCGTAATAACAAAATATAAATACCTGTTTATGAAGTTTGCTAAGTTCTTTTTGATTTGGTTTTGTATTGAACAAATTTTTTGGAGTTGCTGATTCTGAATTATTAAAAAATTTCAATACTCTTTGGCATTTTTTGACTGGCTCTGTTCTAGTAATATTAGATTTTTGTTTATCCTCTTGGTCATCACCAAATAATTTTGCACTGAAAGGAGCAGCACTCCATCTATAAAAATATTAAATAAATATTTTTTTTAAATAATTTGTCAACATTAAATAAACACGCAGTTATTCATATTGTGTAATAATATAGTAGGTAACCATAATAAAATTTAAATCTATTATCTTAGATACATATGATTAACAGAAGTATTATTATATAATCTGCATCAAAAGAAATGGCAGTTGGTGATCTCGGGGCTAAGTGTCTAAATGGTAACTTGTAGATAATGTTCACATTTAAAAACAGGACTCCTAAAAGTATAGAGCACCAAATAAATGTGTGGTACCCGCTGTAAAATGCCTTACGGTGGGAGAAGTAACCAACCACCACTTCATTTGAAGCGGACTATTTAATTATTACTGCCATTGACATCATTATTATTAATATAATTATGTCATCTATTTTCTATACTACAAATGTGTATATTTTTCCATTACTTTAGTTATTTGTTTATTACATTTTGTTTCTTAAATTCAATGTTAAAAATATCTTATATTTCAAACAGTTTTATAAATTATTACCTTTTAACAGGTGTAGTATTGGACGTATCACTACAAATTGAAAGAGCACTAAGTGGAGATGACTCTTCAGAATTTGGATTTTGACTATAACACACACGTTTTCTAGAACAATTCATTTCAGGACTTTGAAACAGTGCTCTTTTATGACTAATTGATCTTCTATCATTGCCATTTCGATTTTCAAGATAACTTTTTTCTAGTGGTTTTATATTTTCCCTTTTCAGTTTTCTTTAAAAATAATAAAAATTAAAAAATTGTATACGTCAATAAATTATTATTTTATTCTTACCCTGGCACTAAAATTCGACGTTTGTTTTCAATAAGAGCTAATTTTGCTTTAGTCTCTGCTAATATTTGAGGTTTTGAGACCGGTTTTCTCCGAATTAGTCGTATATTTTGTTCAACAGGCTTAACTTGTTGAATGACTAATCCCCGTTCTTTTTTAGGCTGTGGCGTCAATCCTGTGTTCATAAGAGATTTTGTCTCGTTTGAAACATACCTTTGTTGGTACTTAGTTTCCAATAATGCCATTTCTGCCGATTTGTTATCAATGTTATAGCTGTAATAATAACACAATTTTTAAAAAAGGTATTGATTTTAGATTTTTTTCATATTTTACTTACTAAACATCAAAACACTGGACATTAGATACCTCTGGCCATTGCCAATTAATTGCGCGGTCAATATTTTTTAACTCTTTGGTTTCAGGTTTCTTGGTAAGAAAATTTGATTTTTCGTGTTGATACCATCTATCTAGTATATCATTTACACTCAGTCGACAAGTAGTTACTGTTGGTGGAGGAGGTAAAACATTGGATAAATCATTCTTTAATTTAGATATTATACGATCTCTGTTTTGAAATAATAAAGACTGATACTCGTCTTCATAACTAACTGAACTCGTTAATTTTACAACACAATCATTTGCATCTAAAAATAAAAAAAATAAAAACTATTATGATATACATTTTAATGATCTCCACACTGACAGAAATACACATATAAAATAATTCATGTATTCAAAACTTGTTTTGTTATGTACTTTGTTGCATTTACATTCAAATAAAAAGTTCAAAAGGAAAAGTATAAGAATAATTTAAACCCTCAATACAATAGGAATTATCATGGAATTACGACTAAATTAATATTTTAAAACTAATAATACAAACAACTTTATGATAAACTGATTCAAGTTGATATAAATAACCGCTATAATTTAAAATTGATACATTTAGATTTTAAATTATACATTAATTGAAATTGTAATCTTTGTAAGATTAAGAGGACATCCTACCCACATTTGTAATTTCAATCTTTCAGTACCATATATTTATAATTATTCTTATCATATATTAATACTCATACCTAAGTGTAAATAATTTATAATAGGTTTGAAATAGTTTATATTAATTTAAATATGTAAGCTGCATAAACTTTAGTTAATCATAGATTTCGCCTAACCTAACAATATTAAAAGTGAAAACTGTTCATAAATGAATTTGTTTTATAATTCATAATTAGATAAAAAAAATTAATTGTATACAATACAATTAAACAAACATAAAATTTACCTACAGTAGAATCTCGCTAATTTGGTCTTCGCTAGTCCAGACATCCGGCTAATTCTATCCGAATCAATCATTTATATTATGTATGTATAACTGTATACATACACATAAATACATACTATATAAAATATGTATTCATATTAACATCAATTATTATCTATATGTAAATTATTGATAGTTGATAATATTAAACTAAAACTATTTTACTAAAATACCTAACCCACCTAAATCTTGTTTTAGAACTATTTTAAAAAAGTAATCGGAAAAAAAGCACTGTACCAAAAAAATACATAACACTTTTTTATTTTAGTGTACATTTTATCATTTTTAATTTTTAAAATGTATCATTATTCATCTATACTCTTTTTATATAGGGATCTATAACCATATATATAATATATAATTTTTATATACTTTTATATCATAATAATATAAACTATTTAGGTATAAACATACTACCATTCGATCAACTTCTCCAAATCGTCACAAATCTCATTAACGAGCTAAAATTAATACTAAACCCCCTCCTAGCTGCTTTAACATCCCTAATAAATAAATTTCCACTCCTCATCACTCCCACTTCTTAATTAACACACTATCTTCCGATCATCCATACCATATTCCAATTAATTAAATTCTAAATTCTAAATTGTATTAAAATAACATTTGTTAAAAAATAATACTTGTAATAGCACCCATTTTATTACCTATGTAACTTATCCTTAGTACTTATAAAAATCATTTTAATTATCACGTTATAATGTTAAAACTATTATTGTAAACTGTAAATATCCCTAGATTTAGATAGCCTTAGGCTAGGAATGTCTTATGTTAATAAAAAAAAAAAGGTATAAACATACATTTGAAATATAAGAGATTTAAGTATATAGTAATAAAAGTAATTGACATTTGACTTTATCTTAAAAATGATGAAGGTATTATATTTTAATGTAAACTCTATCTTAGTATCTACAACATTTTATAGTTAAAAATGTGGTTTTTTCGTTCAAATAGTTGTTGTGATAATTTTTAATTAAAATAATAATAATTTAATAATTAATAAAAAACAATTGTTAACATTAATTGATTAATGTTAGGCGTATTAGCTTATTAAATATTATTATGACATAAAACTACTTACAAAAGTTAATACAAATTATTAAACTATTATTTTATAATATTATATTAATGGTTATGGATATGTTAAAGAAGTGTTACATGGATAAATGTTATAATTATATTATGATTATATTTAATCATGCAAATCAAAAAAAAAAAAAATGTATTTAGTTGGTACGGGGCTTTTTTTCCTAGATTCATTAAAAGTCATTTCATTTAACCCAGTCCCACCAAGTTGAGATCAGCAAGATTCCACTGTACTAGTGGGAGGAAGAAATGAAAATATTGGGATATTATGTTATAAATGTTTCTTATTGAATTGTTACAATTTAAAGGGATCCTATAATTATACCCAAGTTCAAAATGCACCTTTATAAAATCTTTTCTCGATTTCAATTCATAATAAATTATAGCAATACATTAAGTACATACTATAAACATTGAATTCATCATTAATATTATTACTATCATTATATTAATGATATTTTGTATTTAATGTAAGTCATTATAATTAACAAATCATTAGTTAGTCTAATTTATATACATTTCACCATTTTAAACTACTTAATATTATTGATAATCATACTAAAAATCTTGTATTTATACTTTAGTGTTTAAAAATATATTATAGGTAACCTACTTACACAAATAAAAATCAGTTGGGTAATTAAGATTAGCCATAAGTGATTCTCAATATACCAAATATATCTAGGAGAAAATTAATAGGTACCTATTAATAATTAATAGGTACTAAATATGTGAATATATGATCAATGACTAGTGAAAATATAGTGCATTACCTATACTTTATTAACTATTATAAAGTAATAACGTAGTACAATTTCCAATGAAAACATATAATGCAATACATAGTTTTAAAATATAATTTTGTTTATTTGTCAGGATTTATTTTATTAAATAAGCATGTATCATACTCTGAAATATTGGTAGATAGATATTTTGCTCTTAAAAATAATTAGAATTGTCATTTAGAAAAACTAAAATAAATTAAGATAAATTATTTGTAAATATTAAATAATGTGTATACCCAAACCTTAATGTTTGGTTTAAAGTTGCTTTGATATTATCTATATCAGTGGTGGTGAACGTATGAAATGAGTATATTTACAATATTTTAAGAATATACGAAACTATTTTTATTTTATTGTTAAAATCTTGCGTTTAATAAAAGTAAACGGGAACAGGAAATTCTTTTTTATCTATAATAAAGTTACTAATTACAAGGTGTTGAAAGTTTGGAATTCATGTTTAAACATATTTTATGCTTTAAAAAGTGATTCAATCAATACCTACTCTACTTCGGCCAGAGTAAGAATGTACCCGGGCGGCGGACCATAACAGTTTGTAGAGCGCAGGTAGGCTCTGATTGGCTGAAAAAATTGGTTAAATGACAAGGCGGTGGAGGGGAACCGGTTGCCGCCTGCACGACAAGGTATGTTCTTATTCCGGCCGGAATATAGGATCAAAAATCAATAAATAGTTGTGAAAGTTTATCTTCAGTGATGATGAATCACATCAAATCAAACGGAAATACATTGATGGATGAAAATGGTGCTGCTTGTATTTCAAGATCATATAAAAATATTCTTAAAATCTTTGATTGCAAATTTATTTAATACCTTGATCACTCAAAAACAGCAGATTATAGCGCATTAGCTAAAAAATGTTTGTCGCCCCTGACTTATATAATAAAATTCCTGAAAAAGAAGTCTTTCTCCCATGTGCTTAAGTATGCACAAAATAACAATTTGTATATGATATTTATATTGAAAATTAACTTATTTAAAAAAAAAAACTTGTAGAAAAACAGAACTTTGTATATTTAACATGACAACAAATTTAATAAAATTATTTTTTTAATGTATAATATAGAAAACATTTTTAAACTGTAAATAATCAGATTGAAAATTCACAGTTTAGTATTATTATAATTTAGTACTAAGTGATTGACAGCACAATATTTATTTTGTCTCTCTGATCTAAATGCAACATGGCTAATTCAGCAGAACTAATATTGTATTGTAAGCTTTAATATTAGAGTGAATTGACCTATTACCAAAATTAAAATTAAGTACATTATCTGTACTTGTATTTGTATTTTAATAATAACTTGGGGTCGTTCATACAATGTCCAGCTAAAAATAACGGACACTAAACTAACATTAATAAAATCTGTTATCAGCAGGTTAGCTTTAACCGTCACTTAACCAGACATTGTGAAAACCAGCCTTAATGTGTTTTAGGTACTTAATATTTATGTAAAATATAACTAAAAATTTCATACGTTGCAGACAAATTTAAATAAGGTAAAAAGCCAACAAACAAACATAGATAATCTGTATCACACAAAAATTAAGAGTTAGTATAATCAAAAGGTATAAAAATTTAGATTTATTTTAAATTTCATAAATTAAAAGCTTTAATAGTTGAAGACACTTTTCGTAGGAAATCGCTGTTACAATAATAAAGATTCTGATCTCATTTTTTTATATTAAAAATAAATAAAAATAATCATATATTCAAAATATGATTAATTCCTACCGAAGTTGTAAATCAATTATTCTAACAATGACGAAATAATTAGGTCTGAAAAAGTTTACTTTAGTCTTACAACTCCACTACTTTGATACTATATATGCACTTTTAGTTTTCCATCAGATAAGATGGAGAACTATGATACATAGAGTATACCACTAAGATGTGTACCATGAAGTTGCTGATATAGGTACTATTGTACTAATCTATTTTGTCATGAATTCACATTCTGATTAATTATTTGTTCTGCCCTTCTATCTGTACCTAATTCTATAGATGAAGATCGAGTCAACCAGTGATGTTTCAATCATTGATATTAAACTTATGGATGTGGCATTGTATAATAATCTGTTAGCCAACACAAATTGAACCACTGTTAACCCAAACACCTCTTTTCACTCTTGTTTAAATATTAGTGTCTATAGTTCAAGAGTTTCTATAAGGAAAGAACCATAATTGTTCACTGTTATTTTGGCCAATAAGTGTATGTTTGGTGTAAATATAAATGCCATATACATATTATGTTTAATATCGGTGATTCTAATTTATACATATAGTATTAATTATTAAGTACAATAAAAATAAAATAAATTTTACATTTGCTTTGGTAGGTGGAGAGGATACCCAACGACACGAAAATTATGTGGGGGAAAGGTAATAATTATACAATTGTAAGCAAATAGGAAAACTGACATTGGAGTATTGGTAAGGAAAGCACTTAAAATTTGCAAAATAAACATTACTAGGAAATACATATGAAAACAAATTTATTAAATTTGTAAGTATAAAAAAAAGCGTTCTTACCATTGGCAAACAGTTCTTCATCCGAGAATAAGGATTCTTCATCTACCGCTGACATGTTTGTATCTTTCGTCATAGCAGTCGTATTTCAAACATAATAATTGCACAAATTTAAAACTAATCAAGAATTTACAGTATCTAAAGGTTATACAAATACATTTTAAATTATTAAACGACACAAATTTGTTATTTTTACCGTCTTCAATAACGTGTCACACTGTCACCGAACGTCGATTACTAAATGGACATTTATCATGATATAGATTCGTATCTAAATCATAGATCAAGGTCCTCACCACGCAGGCATAAACAAGTACTGCATAAAGAGCAACGACTTTTAACAGACAACTTACAGTTGAAACTTGTCTAACTTGAAATTGAAATCTGTTGTATACTTTAATACCTTATATACCCATTATACGGTTATGACTTCATACACCAAACTCACTAAACTACCAAACAAAAACGACGACAGTTATATGTCGTTTTTCTTACTGCCATTACCGTTCCTACGTTTCACTCGGTATGTGATGCGATAACAGCGATTAACTGATAAGAATGACAAACAATAAACCAATGCCATCAAAAGTGTTTGTTTACATTTTAAATAACTAAAATCAGAAAAAAACTTTACAACAATAGTCCGATAATCGTCTGTCGTCCGACTTGGTAAGTTTTCAATATTTGTTTTGTATTTTGTTTAATATGGCAGAAACTTTGTTGAATATCGAGGATATGGAGATCGTCTTGGACGAAGGTACACCAGACGTCATTATGGACGAATTTAAAGACGATAACATACCTGAAGACGACATATTCGACTTTTTGGATGTTCAAGAAATCGAAACACCCACTATAGAAACTAAAATCGAAGTACCTGACGGTACGTCTGAAAATGAAGAATTGGCTATCGTTTACAATTTGGATGGAAATACCATAGAAAGCCACGATTTACACCAAGACTTAAATGCCGAACCTGTTGATGATAAAATAAAAAACTCTCAAATCAAGAATACAAAATTGGACGACAAAGATGACGACACGGTTGTTGAAGGGCCCCGCTCAAGACAAATGGGAAAAATTCCATTAGCCTTGAGAGGTCTCATTGGTCAAGCTAAAATGTTTATGTTAAGAAAAAACTATAACATGGCCATTAAAATTTGTGTGAATATATTGAAAGAGTGTCCAAATGCATCTGAACCTTTTTTCACATTGTCTGATATCTATGAACAAATGGGAAACATGAAGAAAAGTTTAGAAACAGCTGTAATTGGTAACAGTTTAAGTAGTGTAACGTCTGAAGATTGGGTTCTATTAGGTGAAACATGCGAGTCAAATAACATGTTGCCTTTAACAGATTTTTGTTTGACAAAAGCCATACAAAAAGATAGGCGTAATTTAGACTTACATATTAAAAGAGCATCAATATTAGAACAACTGGGTACAGCGAAAAGTGCCATGAATGAATATGATCGTTTATTACGTAAATTACGACCTGATCAAAAAGATTCAATTACTACTTTATCTAAATTACTAATTGACAACTTTGTCAAAAACAAAAATTATGAACGTGCATCAAATATATTGATACATGTGTTTAGTTTGTTTCCAGATGACATAAAACCTTACGATTTTGCTACATGTTTAGATTATCTTGTTAAAACTAAAAATTTTAAAAAATGTTTAGAATTATTGTACGATCATTATAATCTTGAGTTTGTAGTTGATGTGAGTAATGAAACATCTATAACAGATATTGTAGAATGTAAGGCTCCTATTACTATGCCAATGTTAGTAAGAGTCAAACTCATTGACATTTTGGTACAACTTGAAGCCTTTTCTATATTACCACCAATTTATGAACCGGTTTTTAATATGACGGATGTGAACAAATTTCATTTAGATGTTGCTAATATCTTGTTTGAGGCCAATCAGCATAAACATGCAATTATATTTCTAGAGCGATTAATTAACTGTGAAAATGAGATGTTTGATCAGCATGCACTGAAAATTAAGTATTCTGAATGTTTAAAAACTTTAGGACATCTAGAACAAGCTATTGACAACTATAACAAGCTACTGGATGTTGACCCACAACAGTTAAAAGTTAAATTTGATTTATATATGTCATTGAAAAAGTTAAACAGAATAGAACAAAGTTTTAAAGTATTATTTCAGACTGAAATTGAAAATCTAGACTGTAGATTGTTGTATGAATATGTCTTGGCATCATATGATAAAGATGATATGTTTGATAAGTGTTGGAAAGCGGCCAATTTGATGTTTTCTCGTCACTGTTTACCTGTGCACTCGTTAAGAGAAGTTAAATCTATGTTGGCAATACATAATGTAGAAAATAGACACGATACTTTATTAACGATGAAAAAAGAAGTGTATGGTTATCAACATGATAATATCTTGACCATTAATCCACTACCAAGTGCTGAAGAAGAATGGAACATTATGTATACTATTTGTTTGAAGTGCATTGAGAAAAATGTCTACTACAAAGGTTTAAAGTTGCTGCTTTCAGCAATGAACTCCACTGTATTAGTAAACTACAATCATCAAATCGTTTTGAATGCTATTAAATTTGCATACAAAGTTCGAGCGTACAAACTAGGTTTCATGTTGACCAGATACTTGTTATTAAAGTATCCCCAAGCACCACAGATTTCTAATTTATTTTGTTTCCTTATGAAAAAGTGTTCTGCCAAAAAACAAGCAAAATTCATTTTTCGACTTGCTGCCAAGTATCCAGATAATATTGCTCTTAATTTACTAGACACCAATGTATTCAATGATGCATATAATTATCAACTGTTATTTTCGAGGTATACTGAACTACTGAGTAAACTAGATGACAAAAGTCAGCTCTGCTTCATGCTTGGAGTGATTATTCTCAGACTGTGCACATTTAAGGTTGGTGCAGATAGATACAGTTTAGCGCTTCAGAGCATTGGATTCTTAATGAAGTATAAAGAACACAGAGGTGTTGAACATGAACAGGAATGTTATTTCAACATTGCTAGAGCATATCATCAAGTTGGTATGGTAGCAAAATCCTTGCATTACTATAAATTAGTTTTGGAAACCAAACCATTTAGCGAAGATAATTGTTTAAAACATGCTGCAGCTTATAATTTGCATTTGATTTATCTGGACTCTGGAAATGTTGATGTTGCATTGATGTATATTAGTCAAGTGCAAGTTTGATTAATTTTTTACTGATTTTCTAAACATTCCTAATCTTTCAATCATTTAAATTAATGTTTAATTTGTGATATTTAATGAATAAAGTGTTGTTTTATTGTAAATTGTAAATAGTTTTTATATTTAACTTTAAATGTATTTATTTATTTTTATAGTTTATTGTTTAGTATGTATAATATACATACAATAAAATAGCTGTTAAAATGTTAATTTTGATCATATTTGTTAGAATCATGGCTTCTACAATCAGTAAACCTTGCAACAAAATACCATTTGAATTATTTTGTCGAGTATGTGACGACATTTATAATGCTAAAAACGAAAAGAAAGTCCTCATTCTTGAAAAATTCATTAGCAAATGTCGAGGGTCAATTGGGAAAAGTGACAACTTAAATATAGTAAGTTAGCTGATTCTAGATAAAATATCTTATTCCATTTATACATTAATAGAAAATACAATATGTTTAGGAAGATACATTTTATCCAGCGTTAAGATTACTGTTACCTGTATCAGACAAACAAAGGGGTGCGTATGGTGTTAAAGAAGCTGCGTTAGGAAAGTTGTATGTAAAAATATTATGCCTTGCAAAAGACAGTCCAGATGCTCAAAAGCTTTTGAATTTCAGGCATGTAATTTACTATGATTATAATTGAACTATCTATTTGAGAAATGACATAAGTCACAAAATGTCACAAATTGAGATATTGAGTGGAATGTGTTATCAAATAATAGACGGACCATGTGTAAACATTTGCAAAATAAAATATTTAATTTTACCACTGTAAATAATCAGTATAAAAAAGAAATAACCATGTATCACTGGTAGTGTAAAAACAGTATTTTCTTGTTTTCTCCGAATTATCTCTTATTGACTTACGTTGTATCTCAAATAGGTGGTTCAATTATAAATGTCCCAAATATACTGAAATGTTGATAAATAGTCCTTTAAAATAATAATAATATTAATACTCATGCAGGGTGCCAAAAGTTTCTGGGTCTACAGCTGGAGACTTTGCTGAAACCCTGTATTGGATAATACGAAGTCGATTTGAAGCCGATGGTTCAATGACTATTGGTGATGTTAATCACTTATTGGACGAAATAGCCATGAAACATGCTACCAATGAATCAAGTAGTTTATATTTCACTATTTCACAACATAAATAAAATGTTGCTTATAAACTTATAACAGTTAAACATTTAAATTATATTATATATAAATTAGGGGAAGTGGAACACATTTTACAATTAATGGTATTAAAACTCAGTGCTAATGAGCAAAAATGGTTGATTCGTCTATTATTAAAAGATATGCGCTTGGGTATTGCGCATACAAAAATATTAAAAGCATATCATAATGATGCCAACGATTTGTATGAAGTTTGCAATGATTTAACAAAAGTAATATGATATTAGTGTGTAAAATTGTAGAATAAGTATATAATAAATGTGTAATTAATTTAGGTATGCAAAATGCTTAATAACCCATCAGTGGTTTTACATGAGATATCTGTTAATTTATTTGAACCTTTTTGCCCAATGCTAAGTCAGCGCTGTGAAATTACTGATGATTGTAAAATACTTAAGACAATTAAGAATGATGAATTATTTGTTGACATTAAATTGGATGGTGAAAGATTTCAACTTCATTGGTCCAAAGAAAAAAACCTTTTTAAATATTTTTCAAGGTATGTTAGTAAATGTCTCAATAATGCAGTGGTTTTCAAATTTTTATTTTACACGGCACACCGTATACTTCAAAAAATTTTCACGGCACACTGACTTTTTTTAGATGAACAAGATTGTTTTACATTAATTATAATTATGTATACATTTAATTAGAAATGTGTGATTGATGGTCTAACAAATATTTATTATTAACATTGCATTGTATTAGTAATTAGTTATTAAATTTATTTACAAAAAAAAGTGTTTTCTTATATCATAATTCAATGCAATCGGTAATTTATGGAAAAACCGCTATACACTTAGTGGAGACTCGCAGCACACTGGTGTGACCCGGTACCTAATTTGAAAACCACTGCAATAATGTATATAGGTGTTACTGTATTAGTTATCTTTTCTTATTTAAACTATTTTTTTATTTTTATAGAAGAGGCAATGATTATACAGATACTTATGGCTGTAATGATGTTCATGGTGTTCTGAGCCCAGTATTAGCAAAACAATTTAAATCTGATGTAAGGAATTGCATTTTAGATGGTGAGATGATGTGTTTTAACACTAAGTACAAATCATTTTCTACTAAAGGTAAGATACTAAAATTATTAATTACAACAAATAGTATTATTATTATTATTATTTTAGCCATGAATATTGATGTAAAAAAATTAAGAATAGGGAATACACACCAACCATGTTTTTGTGTATTTGATATTCTCTATTATAACGATCAAGTAATTACAAACTATCCATTGGAAAAACGGTTAGATATTTTAAATACAATATTTGAACCATTAGAAGGGATTTTTGTACACACCACGCGACATAAAGCAACAAAGTAATGAATTTAAAAGTATTTTCATTGATTGTAAATATTATTATACATAACCAATGGTATTATTTAAATATTAATGTGTATAAATCTTATTTAAAACATTTTAGAAATGAATTAATGAAATATCTCAATGATGCAATTGATAACCATGAAGAGGGCATTGTAGTCAAAGATCCGTTATCAATTTACAAGCCAAATTCACGAAATGCAGGATGGTATAAAATTAAACCAGAAGTAAGAAATGTTTATTTTAATCAGTATACAGTTACTAATTTTATCATGTTTTAGTATACAGATGGTGCGCTCATTGAATTAGACCTTTTAATTATTGGTGGATACTATGGGGAAGGTAAAAAACGAGGTGTGGTGAGCCATTTCCTTATGGGGCTTTTGGAGAAAGGTAATACATCCTAAATTTTGGTTATACAAACTCAATTTTTACCTTCTTCAAAATGACTTTCTTTTCTGATACTTTTTTGAAAATCACCACCTAGTTTTTAAAACCCAGTCTCTGTATTCTGTCCCATTTTCTATAGTTCTCACCATTTGTATAATTGTATACGGTAAACACAATTTTTAGATGATGAATCATTTAAATGTTCTGCTATCAGTCGAGTTAGTTCAGGATTTTCAACAGAAGAACTAGCGGATTTATCAAGGAGCTTGTCTCCTCACTGGAAAAGAGTTTATCCTGGAGTGATGCCACCAAACATTGAGTGGGGTAAAGAAAAGCCAGATCTTTGGATTGAACCTGAATCATCGGTTATTGTACAGGTGAAGAGAACATTTTTGCTTATCAGATATAATAAGTGTTTGAAATATTTAAGATGTACATTTTGTGCACAGGTAAAGGCAACAGAAATTATGCCAAGCCACACTTTTAAAAGTAAAATAACATTACGTTTTCCACGAATTGAAAGAGTTCGTTACGACAAACCTTGGCATGACTGTCTGACGGTTAAGGAATTTGAGTCTATACTCAGGGTTTGTTAATTTAACTATTACAGAAATAATAAACGATAATCATGTTTGCTAATTCAATATATTTTGTTACCCTTATAGCAAACAGAGGGAAAGTTATATACTTCACATACTGGTGAAACAAATTATCCAGGTAAAGTTAAAAAATCCCGTGTGACATTAACCGTTGATAAGAAATTTCAAGGCCCAAATCTAAGAGATGTAAAATGTATTAATAATATGTTTGAAGACAAAGAATTCTGTGTCCTCAATGATAGTGAAACATTGAACAAGAGTGAAATCGAAAAAAAGATTCTTGAATATGGTGGTAGAGTTGTACAAAACCCTGGTAAAAGAAACATTAATATTTATTAAGTACTTAGTACAAAACATTTAATGAAATGTAATTTTCTTGTTATTAGGCAATGATACTTTTTGTGTTCTTACCGACAACATCAAACATAGTAAGGCCCATGCAATAAAATTATCAGGCAAATATAGTATAATAAGTACAAAATGGATATTGTCATGTTTTATTGATACTGAATTTCTTAATTGGACTCCCGAGAATGTTTTATTTTTATCCAAGGAACACCAACTATTAATGGATGAAAAATTTGATCAGTATGGTGACAGTTATACAGAATTAGCTACTGTTGAAACACTACGCCGTGCAATGGATCGAGTAGAACTAGATGTATACATCAATTATCATTATTTTATTTTGGTGTTATAGTATTCAATAATCAAATTATATAACTGATAACTGGTTTGTACAGGACGATTTGGTCAACACAGAAGTTGATGCTTTTTTGGAATTCCAAAATGAACTCTTTAACGAAGAACAATGTTTCAAAATTTTTGAAAAATGCCAAGTATATTTTGATGATTTAAATTTAGTAAGTTTAACAAACAGTATTTTCCTACAAAAAGTCGCCCCAATAATAATTTTTAAATGTGTAAACAGATTAAAAAAAAAATAAGAGCTTAAAGGTATCAATGTTTTATCCATTTTTTTGTAAGAACTATATTTCAGATGTCTTAGTCTAAGTATTGCTTAGCAATTATTATTTTGGTGGATATAACAGAAACTTATATTTTATATATACCTAAAACTGTATTTATCAATAATTGTTTGTTGTTCAATTTTTTCTATGCATTTATTAAATAACTATAAAGTGTAAATAGTTAGGTTACAGGTAAAAATTAAATCAACAAATTTATCCAACTTTAGAATATTTTCATTCAGAGTAATTTTTTTTTTTAGGATTCTTATCACAACTACCATAATAAATTTGTATGTTTTTTTTATAAAATTTAAAAACATATTATTGAACATATTTCAGGAAAATTTACCTGTCAGAAATTTCCACACAAATACAGTGTTGGAAATGCTGATATTTAAATTTAATGGAGGCAAAGTCTGTAAAAATATTGATAGCAATACTACTCATGTTGTTATTCATTCAAGGTATGTTTATAACTTATTATCTAATTTTTTAATATCTGTTAAACCTTAATATTCTTCCTGTTATTTTAGTAGTAAAAATAATGCCTGTAAATATCAAACCATGAAAAGAGAGCGGAACCAAGCATTTGAAATTGTTGATGAGAACTGGATCACACAAAAAATAAAATGGTAGACAAAAAAAAAATTGATTTGTGATATTTATTAATTTTCTTATTCCAATTTGTGCACAACTCTCTATAATATAAACTACTACATTTATAATAATATATCTATACTATAAAAAAACGGGTTTTTTTTTGTTAATTACATTCTTGTTTAGTTTTCACTCAAACTTACTAAAATTATAAATAAATAAAAAAATCATCATCCTTAAACATAAATAGTCTACTTTATTAGCTAATTTGTCTCAGTCCATTGAAACAAAACAGCCTTCATAAATATATAATTATAATTGTTACTGTTAAAATATTAATTTTTAATATTTACATTTTCCAAAATAGTCTGTAACATAAAAAAAACAAAATAAATCTGTACTTTGATAAATAAATAGGTAGGCCTGGGATA
The DNA here is from genome assembly GCF_001856785.1 of Myzus persicae. Lineage (NCBI taxonomy): Eukaryota > Metazoa > Arthropoda > Insecta > Hemiptera > Aphididae > Myzus > Myzus persicae. The sequence continues at coordinate 77,868 of NW_019104266.1, forward strand.
TGGGCTTTGTGTAATGATTGTTTGTATTAAAAGACAAGGAAAATCAAAAACACATCATTAAATTATAGGTAAGTGGGATAAGGGAGGAAGTCAAAAGTTTATATTTTGAGATCTAATGTTCAATTCTTAAATATTCTTTTTCTTTCTTTTGTTTTTTTACTTTATTTACACGTATGCACTTCAGCATTACGGATACATGTCTTGCACTGCACATAACAGCACCAATGAAATTTGCATTCGCATTTTTCGCGTGTGACCAATCGTTGTGTATTGTAGCCCCTACCACAACATAGCAAACTGCAACCATCCATTCCATGTGATGTACGATTGCATTCTCGACCATGAGTACCTGAAAAATAAAAAATATAATATATATAAATATATATTGTATGAAACACATAAATTAGATTTAAAAAAAAGTATAGTTTTAGAATTTTTAATACCAATGAAACATATATAATGGAATTGATTTGAATTATTTCTATTTCTAAAATAATTGTTGACACTTATGACTGGGGTTGGAATTTTGATGTGAATAGTAAATATATATATTTACTAAAACTAAAGTATTATAAATTAATTGAAATGAATGATAGATTTGTTTCACATGATTTGCAATAAAATAAGATATATTGTATTTTACATAATTTGTAAAGTGTTCACTTTCATTTTACTTATTATTTCGTAAATTTCTAATTTCCTAATACTGAAAATTAAAATTATTAGTCAATTTCATAAATGTTGGTGGTTTAGTAATAAATTATACTTTGACATTATTAATCTTAAAAATACTGTAAGTGTGTAGTTGTAGAAAATAAATGTCATGACATTTTAAAACCCTAGATATAAGTCAGTGTTTAGACCAAAGCATTGTAGTTTTAATTTGAAAAATGTGAAACACTATTAGTTATATCTTATATGGTTTACCATTGTTATGCTTACCAATGATTAAAACATTTTTGATTTTATATTACATATAAATTCCAACTCTATTTATGACTTGTGAGTTTATGACACTGTTAAATAATGTTATTTTTGCCTGATCAATTGTTTATTTAATACGTCTCATGATGGAACTAATTCACTCAAATGTTTAACAGAATTGTTAAAGAATGGTTTTTTTTTTATTAAGCATTGGCCCAATAAATTTTGATATTATGACTACATGTCAACACAAGACATAAAATACTTAGGTTCGTGAGCTTTTTGACCCTGCAAGAGGATATGTACCTGATCATAAAATACGTGTCACTACTCAATACTCACTATATTATCATATCAGTCGTTCATCGTTATTAGAGAAGAGTAGGTAATAACTAATAATGCACCGCAACTTACCATAACGAACGAAAATCACACATCAATCATGATTCATGAGAACGAGAATGTTTGTTTTCGATGGGGAATTGTGGTTGAGAGCACAATTATTTATCATTATCGATTACAAAACACACACTTCTATAGTCATCATAACTCATAACACAATATTATTATAATATACGATGTGGTCGAAATCTTGAGGAAGTCTCGAGCTATATATAATAATAATGCGATGGCTTATTGGCTATTGAGTCTGAGAGCATAATAGTCGTAAACACAAGCACTTAAGAATCTATAATAATATATTATACTACTAAAACGTTCAGTGGCATGAGTGCATGACATAGGTGGTGGGAGAGGGGTGAGTTTATACTTATCTACACGTGTAATAGATGCATTAAAATTGTACTTCTAAATGATTTTGAAAATAGATACCTCAGAGGTATACTGGAATAGTGGATGATATCGGTTTGAATGAAACGTTAGATAAAAAAATTAGAAAAAACAATTTTAAATGATGACATTTCGTTTTAGGTCCCGACATAAATTAGTTTACTATAATAAATAAATAAAACATCAGGGACTCAACTAAATGCCACTAAATACGACCAGTTATTATAATAGTATGTTATTACACGGTTAAAAGACATAGAAATAACTAAAAAAAAAAAAAAATGCACTAACACAAAAAAATTTAGACTAAGTTGTTGAAATTGTTGTGTTGTATTTATTTGTATTATTAATTGTTATTTTATTGTAGATTAGATCACAACCATGTCAATTTAATTCAAACTCTTAATATAAACCAAATCATAAGTCAATATATTATACCAATATTAAAGATTTTTATCGGCGCCGAGGAGCACTGCAGAGCTTAAAGTATGAAAACCACGTTAATAAGTACACAATGCTAACAAAATATATATGCAATACCATGCCTATAGCCTAAGCATTTTAATTTTTAATTACGTCTTTATGATCAACTTTTTTTTGCAGATAGTTTTTTTTTTAAGTTGCTAGAAAATGCATTAATATACAAATATACATTATAATAAGCAAAAACTTTAAAATACGCAAAATCAAATTTTGGATTTTTATTTGACCCTCTTTTCATTTATTAAGGTATCAACAAAAATACATGCAACTTTCAAAATTCCCTGGACCATAGTAAGATCATATTAATTATTACCTATAGAACCAGCGGTGATGTTCCTAATGCAGTAGTTGGGTGAGTCGTCAATGTAGACGAGATCGCTTGCCGTCGGTAGACTGAACCTAGGATCCCTGATCTGCAACCGTCCTCGTCTGGTGGCCCTCACCTCGATGGCTCCTTCGTACTTTTCTTTCAGATGTTCGCCTGAAACAGAGCACACCGTTATTTTCACTTACTCGCATTTATAATACTTTATCACGCGCGAGTATAGGTATACAGGTTGATTCTTTCAACAGTTTTATGGACTGTGATCATTTTGAAAAATATTCAAATTGTACCCACCCCTCGAGTTTGTCGGTTTGCACTACTTCGTTTATTTAAGCGTCGATGGCTTATAAATAAAAAATAAAAATCGTCCTGGAATATTCGATATATACTGTCGACATCATTAAAAAAGTACCCAAATGCTTTTGATTGTAAAATACTTACAATAAATGTTTACACCTAGGTAAGTGATGTAGATATGGTATGTCAAGATGTTGACATTATTTAAAATCAAAATTTCACCGACGTTACTTCAGGAAGGGGAACAAAATAATGATAATACAATGGACATTATATAGAAGTAAGATCATGTGTTTTAAATAATTAAATATATAAATAAATGCCAGTTAACATAACCGGATAGAGATGCATTATTCGCATATTAATGCATTTTGTAGTAGGTAGGCATTGCACATATGCACTCCGTCATGGGGATCGATTTCGTGACGAAAATTGTTTATGAAATTGATGGTGGTCGGTAGGTGCTACCTATAGCTGGGAAGTGGTAATTCGGTATACCCTCTCAGTCTCACCGCAACAATAATAAATAATATTGATAGTGTCTCGGACACGCGGTGGTTCAAGTCAAAAGCACTGAAAGTTCTCCTGCAATTTTTGGTTAATTTTTTCTTATACTTTTATTAATGTATTACTATTCGTCGGTACAGCGAGTGCTGCGGAGGATCCAATAAGGTGTAGGCAAAGAACGTAGGTAATCGGATTAGAATACACAGTGACCGAGCGGCGGTGGTGTCACACGCCGCCTTATTTATGTACCAATGTACCATAATACCTATACCTACCTAGCTATATAATGTTATAATACAACGCGTGTAATATACTGGCGGCGGTTGGTATATTACCTACCTACTAGGTATAATAATATAATATGCTGCATACGTATACAATAATATATAATAGCTATAGGTACGCATAATACCTACGAACACACACGAACACTATTATTGGTCCATAAAACGAAAAAGAAATACGTCCAATAGTCGGGTGTTAAAATAACGACTAAAACGTCAGTGTCCATAAAAAAATTATATTACATAGGCGCCCGCCGCAGTGCACAATCCTCGGCTTGGACCGTTATTATGATAATATACGTATAGCCGCGGCTGTATAGGAGGTACCTTGCTATGTATATAATATATTATAAACTATATGGTAGGTATATTTTATAGGTATACAATATATATATATATAGGCACCAACAGAATGCGTACACGATATATTATCATAATATGTGTACTGACGCAGTGTTGGAACAAATTGGTTTACCTAATACCTGCAATATAAGTATGTAATAATATGCGGTATAGAGATGACAGACAAAAATCATTCTAAAAACCCATATATATTCTCGTATATGTGATAATATCACTTGTAGCCTGTCGATGATATAGTGCACTGGCCGTTCGTTATACGACGTATTGAAATTACGGTATTGTATTATACGGATAGAGGTGCACATTGCTGTGTTGCGATACGTTTTCGGGTGTGAAAATACTGAATGTCCAAGGTATTTCGAGAACATGCACATAGGGGTTTGGTGGCCTGGCCTGATATTCATGTCCATGGCGTGTCTGGCAATCAAAAAATCATTATTTTTAGTTAAATCTTCCTTACCTGATTATAAAAAATTCTCGGTTTGAAATATTGACCCAGTCCGCCCCATTACAATGTACCTACCCACCTAATTTACAACAAATTTGAGATGGATTCAACATAATGCCTACAGTGTAAGTAGTGTAACACTATACCTAACTAAGTATAGTATAAGTACAATAAGTACATATAATATGATTTTATTCTCTTTCTATACGTGTTTTATGTTTAATCTTTTGATATCGAATATTCAATGAAATAAAGAATGCCTCATTTGTATTATTTCCGTTAAAATATACCTTAACTTAGTTATACATATAACATATAGATATATAGTATAGCGCTTAAAGCTTAGATAATACCATATTATTGTATAATATGATTACACATTTTCCGAAAAGAAATTTTCCAAATATGTCAGTGTAACCTAATCTAACCTACCTAACCTATAGGCATAAGTTGAAATAATCAGTGTTCGATGTTAAAAGAATCACATCGTATATAGGTATATGTAATGTGCACATTCTATGTATGGTATATTAACGTGTAGGCAAAACGCTAAATCTAAATTACTAAGAATAAAAGGGCAACGACTCGCGTGAACCCCATTGTAATGATACACATAATATGTATACCTAATATATGATACATCATGTACAAGATATATCTATAATGGTAGTAGTATAGTAGTAGTAGTAGTAGTAGTAGTAGTGTTAAAAATAATAATAATAATATGACGTTATAATATATTATATTATTATCCCGATGGCGGCGACACAAGAGTTTGTTCGCCACTTGGACGTAATCGTCATCATTATAACACCTCTTTCGCTCTTTCACTCACTCCCTCTCCGCCTATATTTCACTACATCCAGAGGTACCTCATATAATAATATCGTATTATACATACATACTACACTTCAGACCTACTTCGACGACGATGGACTCATACATCATTCGCCTGCTCGTATATATACCACGTGCGTATGTGTAACATATACAATACAATATACATAAATAGGTAGTGTGACACTATGTGTATATAATACTATTAACGTATGTATATGCGTACGAGTCATTCCTCACGCCATTCGCACGATCTATTGTGTATACTCAGCCCGCCTGCTCGTATCAAGTATAATATTATATTTTAGTGTTATAATATTGTCTCTGCTAAGGGCGACACTTGTCTGGTGTCCGCTCGTTATAAGTCCCTGGCGCCCCAAGTGTCCTGCTCCTCGTACATAATAATATGCAAACACCGCGCGAGTCCAGACGTAAATATTTTTCATGTAAACGTCCCTAAATCCGTGTACATTTGTACGTTTTATAATAATCGAGCCCAGGCCGACAGTCAGACGAGCATACGGTGCAGTTGAGGATTAACCCCCTCATCCCCCCCCCCGTGCGTGGTAATGTTATACGAAAATATGTTTTATTCTTATATAAGTATGTTATTGCAACTATGGCATTTTAGTTTGTAATTGTATATTAGTTATGAGAAAAGCCTTTCATCCCCCCCCCCACAATTTTTATCAGTTAGTGCCTAGGTGTAGAATTCTGGTGATGGCCAAGTGTAATATTATGTAACATAACGGCCTACCTGCATGATTTTTTTAGTTTTATTAAAAATAAAAAATAAAACAATATTTTTGACACGAAAAAAAATTCACGGGTTCTTAATAATATTGTTCCAGTTCCTTAGCTGTGTCCCACACGTGCACAGCGCTACAAAGTCATACATTTCAGCTGGTGTGTATGTATATAATATTATTCATACCAGAGTTTCATCTTTATAAATGGTTCGGTGTAGCAGCAAAAGTGATTTCTAGGATTTCATGATGTTTTTCCCGAACTTAACCCATTTTAAAATCATAACTTCGTTTACTTAATCGGTTCTGCACTGTCCTTGAACATGGTAATTTCAAAATTAATTTAGATACTTGTTTTAATTTTAATTATTCGATATAAGCAATTTACACATTCTTACTGATTAATTTAATACAACATATTTTTAATGCTGCATATTTATTCAATCTTAAATGTTAATAAGTAGTTACCTATTGTATTTTATTCAAGATAATAGCTGCAACAACAACGATTTTATTTCTTTCACATCCTATTATACAAGAAAATGTATACATTATTTTTCTTATTTACTGTTAAAAAAATCACTGAATATACTCAATACAGTAAAAAAATCGATAGTTTTTATGTTGACTTGTGAGTAAAGGCATAGGTACAACGCACTAATTAGTTTCAAATTTCGGAGGCAAGTTTATTTTGGTGAAATCCAAGAAATGTGTTTCCTATAATACCAGGTAGTAGGTACCTTGTATATATTTTTTATGTCATGCACCTAATTAGATTTTTTTTTGGAGGGGAGATGATTAGCCTCCCTAGCACCCCTTCAGTTGCACCTAAGTCTTCTGAGTACAGTAAACTATGTTTGGAATTTTTACACGATCACCAGTGTCTGCAGTACCTATGAGGAGGGCCAGCTGGTCTTTTCTCATAACACATGTACCAACTACCAAGTAGTATAAAAATATTCATTAAAAACGTGGTAACTATAATTATAATTATTGATCGAATGACTAGAGGAAGACTTTTGGGAGAATTGATTTATTTTATGTTGTACCCCTCCTACAACGACGGGTAAAGACGAATTTTATATATATTATAATATAGGTAGACACTTAATGCGTACGTATGTTGGAAAGTATTTATTTTTTTGGACCACCTTGATGAAATTAGTGTTTGAATCGGAGGGACGGAAAAACATATTTTTTTAAATAATAATTCAAGGTGTATACATAATATGTTTTGAATTTATACTTGAAACGTTATATATTGAGTGACGAGTGTTCAGGTACGCAAATCACAAAAAGGATATTTTTGGATTGTTTTAAATCTTCCAGTTTGTATTTTCAAACATTAGATAAAGTTCTATCCTGTATGAATAGCCACCATACAATAGGCATATAGTATTATATACAATACTATGATAAACTCTATACAATTATATCAAATCGAAGTCAAATCTTTTTGAATTAAATTTAATGCGTAAAAATAAATGAGGTGAAAATATTATTGTCCCCGGCTCTCGAAAATTGCAATAGACCCAACTCTAAACCGTATACGATTTTAGTACATTTTAATGTGCAGCCTACGTTAATTTATTCAAACATAAACACCTAACCTAAGTTTTTACTTACTGTATACAAAATAATATAAATCATAGTATACATTTCCTACTTGCAAATATATTTATGATGCGAAAAAACGCCCGCAGGAGATGTATTATTTTAGTTTAGACAGATTTATTCTCAGGAATCAGGATTAAACATTTATTACACTAAGTGAACTTTCTTTTTCGGCTATTATTAACAAAGCGTGGTAGTAGCAGGATTGTGAAGCAAGTGTAAAGAACCCCGCGGACACCCACGTAGTCTTTCGGTACAAACCAGTCGACTTTATGTAAACAGTTCCATTCTAAAACTTTTACACACTCGTATAAAATACACTAAAAAGTAATCTTAAAATGTTATGTAATAAACATATTTATATATTATACTCTTATTGTTACAAGTGTTTGAATAAACGCCGTTTACAACTGTGAAACCGCATATAGCTATGGGATATAGCTGTTACTGTTATAAAAATGCAAACAATTTATAACTTATGAAAAACACGTCTTCTTTACCCTGAGCCACTCCTAACACATGTTAGTCATCTTTACAATTATATTGTGCAAAGACATTCATCACCGTATCAGAAATCCAGTTTTGTCTTATATACATATAATAATGACAGCGGCAGGTACCTATACATAATTAGCCAATTGGTACATACAACATTTTTATTATATTGAATAGCCCGCTTTTAAAACCTAGCCAAGAACCGAATTTTTAAAAACCACACATTATTCATTTCCAATTTATACAATTGTCATGTTTATTATAAAGTTAAGTATTATACGTAGCCAGGTGACAATATATATATCTACTAACTTTTTTTTAAATCTTGAATTATTACTTTTTCACAGAGTATGATTTTCCCTCGTAATAAATTATTTCTCTAATACAATTTCAAATCAACTTTCAAACAAAAATCTATATGTTTATATATAGTAATTTTCCTATATACCTGTAAAACAATATACCTATACACAACAGTCGAATCATAGAATAAACAATGATGGAAAACCGAATAGCTAATAATGATGCTTATTATAATGTGTAATGTAAGCAGAGGGTACTAATGATGTGCTCAGTATTAATTAAGATATTAATTATATATCTTAACGCGAATACAATTTTAAGCAATTTTAGTTTTTACATATCTATTTACTTACGTCAATATGTGTCTATTACATTCCTTTATTCCTGTTATACATGTCCAGTATTGATTATTTCGATATATTATTATTATTATTATGATATGTTCGTGTTCGGTTGTCAATATGTACATAGACACACGACATTTTACAGCTCGAGGCAAACAATAATAATATTATAACATGGTGGTATACGTTGCAGCTATCCAATATCCATTACTTCATATATTATTATAATATCGCTTCAGGTGATATTATACTCGTCGAACTATAATAACGCTACTTGTACGTATGTATATATAAACGGGCGTTATTACTATGTATAATATACGTAAACTACTATATATACGCGCGTGTTACGTTATACGTCTATGAAATAAATCCGACTTACGAAGTTACATTAAAATTGTATTTGGACAAAACTCGTGTAAAATACACAAACACGCGTCGAAGACGGTTTATATGTACGTCCCGAAACGTATACATATAATATACTACATATTATTATTATAATACTAATAGTGAATTCGGCGGCAGTATATATACCTAACTGAAATTCCATGTTTACAATAATGCGAGGTATTATAATATATACGTACCGTATTATATACGTGTTTGAGTTGTCTGCAAACATATATCGTGAACTTTGAATAAGACAAATATTCACGACCGGCTTTTATATACCATATAGCTGCACCGCGTATACCTATATACCTGCGTATAATACCTAACCCGACGAGCTGGCCGCTTTTCGCGGGTCGATCAAAGGCAGTGTTGCGAAACTAGAAACCGAAGCCGCCGCCGCCGCCAACATCATCGCGGTGGCTAGTGTAATAAATTAAATTAAAAGAGCATAATAAAAAATAAAAACCAGACCAGCTCGGCGGCGGCGCGGCGTATAGAGGTATCATCATCGCTTATCGATTTAGGATACCAAAGCGATAATATGTATATATTGTATACGGACGGACCTGTGCAGCAGACGCGGAATGTAGTAAGCTATGTACATAATATAATAATAATAATAATAATAATAATAATAATATTATTATTATACTTGAATTGCTATAGCTCGACCGCCGTGGACCGTGGTATAAAACTATAGTGACCTGCAGTGACCACTGACCACGTTACGCGCGAGACGCACGAGCGTCTGTGAAGTCGGTTTACAACAAATTGTCTTCCTTAGCCAACGCGTTCCATCATATTATATAATGATAAAAAATTCGCTGCAAGCCCGCGACGAATGTCTCCGCGTGTATATAGGTACAGGTTGAACCAGCCATGCTCGACCTTTTTTTTATTTAGGCCACAATTAATTTTTTAAATGTTACAGCGAGCCGCAAGTCGAAACGTCATGATTTGGTTGCCCATTGTTGAAGAAGAGATTCAAAAAGCTAACATTTATAGTAGGAATACCAAACAGTTATTCGTCCTTTTCGCAATCACCCACGGCACACAGCTTGTCACCTCGAAAACAATATTATTTTGAGTTGAAAATTTGAAATTCGTTTTGAAATATTATATTCTCTTCGTATCGACTCAATGAGTGACACATAAAAAACTCGACGGGTCGCTGGTGGAGTATGATTGCAGGGTTCAACGAAACGATCGGAATTACGATTGTCGACCACCCCGACTTCAAAATCACATCTAACAGCTGCAGGTCTCGCAATGTATACACATAATATAATATATCATATTCTCGTGTTTGCTGCTAGTTATTAAATAATTATACTTATATACCTACTGCTAGTGTATTGTAGTACTACACATATATGCGTAAATAAATAGAGCATTCTTGTCGTGGCGCTTATAATATATAGTTTCGGCTTCCGAAGACGGGTCGTCGTATTTTATACACATGTACAGTTGTACTCCAGTTAGTGCCAGTCATACACTATAGTTTAACCATTGACGAACAGAATGGGGATTGTGGTTGATCACTCTGCAACAATATTAGAGTTTCGGTCAGCAGTCGGGGCTCGGTAAATTTATTCGACGTTCAAAAATCCAAGATTTCTAAATCTAGTCGGCAATTTTAAAGACTTTGCCGCACCATGCATTTTTTTTTTTTTTGGAGATCGTCCCGGGCTGTAACACGTCATGCGTGTACAGTTGAATATAGTTTGTACCTGAATCCGATTGCATAGATAATACAATAAATAAATATCGATCGACGCTGCTGCCATACGACTCGATTACTAGCTATAAATAATTATATTTAACAATAAATTACGCTGCATGCTATAAACGCGGAATACGTTAAATTATTAAATGTGGTATAATAATAATTGTCTGTCGTTCTCGATATCTTGTCGCTTGAAGATTTTCTATCGTACACATACCAAAGCTTCAAACTTTTATACCTGCTTCATAAAACTATAACTATATACTATGGAACTAATTTATACTTTTTTATAGATCCTTTTTTTCATTATAACATATACTGTATACATGTATTTATCACCTATTTCAGTGTCGCCGGGGGGAGGCTTATGGGCTTAAACTCTCCTCACCAAAGTATCGAAATTTGAATAAGTGGTAGTACGAGTAGTACCCTTCCCTAGCAATAAAAATGATAGCTCCCCCTAAGAAAAAAACTCCTGGCTACGGCACTGAGTCCTATTTAATTGGTTCGGTTGTGAACCTAATGCAAGCATATTCTTAAGGTAAATTAACAGTCAGTCCCAAACAATAACATACAATTGAATTTACATATTTGTGGCTTGTGCCACGTTTAATCTAAATCCATGTATAGGCATACAACTTCAGTCTATAGCTATTGAACTAGGCTGACTGAAAAGCATATAATCGACTGTGTAGAAATAATCACATGTAATGGCGTGAGTTTTGTTTGAAAATTATGAGTTTACTTTGGAACAGTGGGCAACGAAAAGACGAACATACATACACATACAGCGCCTGATAAATAATAATATATTCTCAATCTCAGCGGTCACCGCGGTATACCTATATATAGGCGGTAATAGTTGTTATTAGTTGTTTTATGCCCATATATACACGTTTAAAGGACGAGTGTACACACACACGCATAATATATTATTATTATATTATGCATAATATAAAACCCGCAGTTTTTTATGTAACAAAAGCACAGTGATTACGCATATTGAATCGACTGAACAATTGTTTCTTCCCAGACACTTCGACACCCTTGTATCCAGTCCTACGTCATTATGTTTGTTCGTTTTTGATCCCGTATTCCCGTCACAAAGCACAATCATATATATTATGAAGGTACGCACTATACGCGCGAGAGGAAATGCCCGTGGCGAAATTTCACGAACTGTAACGGACCATGTTGCATACGATTATACGGTTAATATTTAAAAAAAAAAATTACAACAACAACACTAGGCATTTGTTTAGGCACCTATTGTGTTCGTAGACGACATAATATTATACTGTATATTGCATTATGCAGCCGAATTCGTAAAACTGTATCGAACGATTATGATGAGGGTGAGTCGTTCAAAAACAATACCGATCGAGAATCACCGATTTCGGTCGGATGGTTTCTATTACAATATCGTGCACCGTTGATGTCGATGTCCACATTTATGGATATTGTATACATATGTTAGAGTGGTCCTACACGACCTAGACGTCCATTCGACACGCATTTATCCGATCTATGTGAGACATCCGTATAAATTATCAAACGTATAGATACTTAAATTGTATATGATTTCAACTTCCAAGCAACAATGTATAATGCATCAATATCGCATACGCATCACGACGATAAGTGCCCAATAACAATAACAATAAATAAAACTCAACACACTATACATCAGACTCCGTTCTATAAATGTGTTTAATGTTCACTTGAAATTTTTTTCTTTTTATCAATTATATAATATAATTCAATAAACCGTGTCGATGAAAAACTGTAATCTGTAGTCTGTATACGCTGCAGTGTTGTTTATGCGGTTCACGCACGTTTTTTTTTAAGGTCCCGTAACCATTTTTATTTAAATTGTCGAAGCGAATAAAAAACAATAAAACAAAAATAATAATGTACTCTCTCTCGATAATGTGCGTTAATTTGTTTTTCTTGTTTTAGTTTCGATTCAATAAGTATGTAATCGTATATAATACCTAATACAGTAAATAGTAATACCTATACCACTAACTCCCACAGCCGGCGTCCGTGCACAAATACATTAATACAAATTATACCCTACTGGTAAATACGTACCATGAGCATTGAGCATACATATCAAGTTCGGTTCAACGTAACTAGGGGGTTTGAAATGGATTGTAAATTATAGCAAAGACAGTAGAGGCACCTTAATGCGAAAATCTATAGTATACAGATACTAATTATTATGTTAAGATGATAATGATAATTAATAATACGTATATACGAATAACTATCTTAATATTTTTATATTAATATATTATATAATAAATAAAATAAAACGTATTTCACACAGATGAAATAATGAAATGTTTCTGTTAGTTATATGATCTATAAATTTCTATAACGATTATATAATAGTATATACTATATACTTGCTACTCGCATAATTTTTCGCTCCGTTGTTATTTTTATTTTTTACCATAATATATAATATATTACGCAGTTGTGCTTTTCTGTTTTATTTTACCTCATTAAAATCAACTAGTTCTGCTCTATTGAAAATCGTTAATCACCAGCCCTCTATCACCACTTTAAAAAGGTTTGCCGCCATTCAGCTATAAACACGGGAGTCTACTAATTATTCACTAACTATTATTTATTCGTAGTAAATAATAATTAATAACTAATGGTCCCAAATAACTTGATAAAATTAATTATGCTTTACCCGAGGCGTCACTCCAATTAAAATTATCAACAAGCAAACGGTCCAGTAAGTCATTTAATACTAATTCTAATGCATAAACAAATTCTGTCGATATCGACGATATGTTTGTAAAGAAGTAAGTATCAATAATTATTTTTAAAATCACTGCAGTAGTGCAGTCTGTCTTAATCAAACCAGCAAAATTGTAAAACTTCCCATTTCAGTTTTTGCCAAATCATTATAAAACAAATGAACAAAATTAGACCTAAAACCGATTTTTTTTTTTTTAATTATTTTTAAAATGTAAAATTGAACATGCCTACATCAGAAAATGTAAATTTCTATACCCACCAACTAAAATCAAGGAAACATCACATCATCATTCGTAATTTACATCCTACACAACACGGATAGCCGATAGATTTCATAAAAGAGGAACTAGGCAAAAATAGATTCTTATTCCTTGGCTATAGAAATATTAACAACGTCTTACATAACAATACAATAACCCTACTTCAGCTACCTATATATATGGCTCTATTCTTGTTTTACCTCTAACATTCATTGAATTACAGTGATATCCGAAAATTAAATTCACTTTGTGAAAATAAGAAAGGAAATGAGCCCTCGACGTTAAAAAGAACTAACCCAGTGCATAATTACGGACATGGATATGGATTATGGACTTAAAACATATACTATATACTATGCAGTTGTGTAGGCTGTGGCTATTTCAACACTTATATTTTTGTCCTAAAGACCGTAAACTACCAACAAAATGCACCCTCTGTCTGGAAACCACCCATCAAATTATAAAGAATGTCAAGTGGGTATTCAAAAAATGTAGAACCGGAAAAACAAATTTCTTCACCAGGAAAATCCAAGCCAAAATGCAATAATGCCACAAATATTGTTAAGATCAGTTTAAAAAATAAGCCATAACCCTATGAAAAAATAAAACTTTTTGGAAGATTGTGGGAATCGCATCTTCGCCGAGATGTCCACTATGTTAAACTAAGTTAAATTATTCTTAAAAAAATAAAACAATTTATGTACCCATGATTTACATACTTGCCTAAAATGTCTAAGGAGTTCAGTTAATGTAAATAGTTATATAATTTTAGCACCCATCTCTAGATGAAACATTGAAACGTACGGTTATAATATATATTATAATTGTCTTTCGGACTATTTTCCGAATTTATAAAATTATTATCGTTTCGCCGCCACAGAGGGCTCATTACGTATTCGCGTTCGACAGTAATAATTTAACACGTGCCGAACCCGTTCCGATAAAAAATCACATTAGAGGGACTATGGTGACCACCACCCCTTCATATCGTTTCCGGTGTCGTCAGCTACGTTCATCAAACACACAATGCACAATTTATTGTATAAATATTAAATACACAGTGCTGTGTAAGGCACGTCGGTTGTACCGGTTATTTGCACGGTTCTCGGATTCACTTTCGGTATCGCGCGTGGTATACATTGTAATATCATTAAAATTTATTATATTTACGATACTATAATAATATGTGTCTCGGTCACCAGCTATCTCGTCGCGAACGGCCTCCGCGCGAGTCTCCCGCCCCGGATGACTCACTACAATATTATAGTACTATCCGCCGTCGTAACTAATGGATCATCGGAAATCGCCGATAGGTACATCGGCCGATGCTATGTATTTTGTATCTCCGCAGCGGCAGTCGATTCGGTATTCGGCGGGTCGCGCGTAATAATTCTCGTAGCTCGTGAATAATAATAATAATAAAAACCACTCCAATGCCGTCCAAGGACGGAAGACCTTTAAATCAAAACGTCACATAAATATACGGATTTACATGTTAAGAGGAGAATAAAACGGCAAACTATATACGCCCGGTGTCTTGCGGCGGTGGGGAGCACCGAGATGAGTCTCTCGGAATGTCGTACCTACGCACAATACTGGTGATTAATTGTCTACTTGGCGACCTAATGGATTTTATTAATTGCCGCCTCTCCACCCGCCATCACACGCCACTACAAAACACGCGCCCACCGCACGCTGTTGCCGCCGATATATTTGTTCCCACCATAATAATATTATTATACTAATTAGTATTAGCCAATACACTTAGGAATAATATATTATACTTTCCCATATTATAATATATATGTATGTATATATATATATATATATGATATACAACTAATATAATACTATTGTCGTTTATATACCATATACCTACATATTATATATTATATAGTGGCGATGATCGTGGTGGTGGTGGTGGTGGTGGTGGTGGTGGTGGTGTCAAACAGGTTCCCGAAACACAACACTATAATATATAATATCCTATATAGGCGTAGGTACTCTATCCGTATCACTTTATGCATTATAATATTAGGTATATACCATGCAGATAAATACCTATACACATTTAATCGAACAGAAATAACACATAAAAAACCGTTCAGACTCCATTATTGTCGGGAGTCTCGCGTGTGGCCGGGAACGGACACGTATAATTATTTTATAATATATTAAGCATCAATGCATCATCAGTCATCACGTATTCACGTTGATCTTTTATAATAATAATAATAATTGTAATCTGAACCAAACGACAGCGCTTTGCGTTTTCCCGTTTTATTACTACTACTACTACTACTACTACTAGGTATAAGGTATCATTACCAGAACTATAAGCCATAGTATTATAATACGTATGTACACGGGACCCGTTTCCGTCGATAACATCGGCGTTGTCGTCGACTGAATTCCTAATTTCCGTCGTGTAACAATTTGTTATTTTTGTTTCAGGCGTAATTAGTCCACTACAAATTATATAACATATAAATTCATCCAGCCCGTGACTAGGCAGGTACTCACCCAACTCGCGAATAGACGGTAATTGCTGCCAACAAGTAATCAAACTGCATGAACCGGAAACGCCGTGGCATTTGCACGTCACTCTGGATTTCTTGAGCACGGCCTATACAAAACCAAATTGACACCACAAATATTAACAACAAACATAAATAAACAGCTGGAAATAAACACTGATAACACGGTAATATGTCATCTGGACTAAGGATATTTTGGTACTGAAACTAAAAAGGAGTATTGTTTTTTTTTAAATTTCTTAGGTAATTTGAATATAATATTAGATAATCCACATTTCTATAATATTCACAAATTCAATAAAATCTATATTTTCATCATAATAAAGAAAACACCTCGATTGTTATTTGCTCCAAAAATGTTTAGTTAAAACAAAAAAGTATACTAATTAATTTAAAATCAAACAGACCGTATCAAGTGGTAGTGATAAAGTATATGGATATACCACTTAAGACTTAAAATAATGACGTCAACATGTATATTATGAAGATTTGAATATTTTATGCGTCTATAGTCTATACACAGTAATAATTCAACGTATTATTTTACTATGTAATATATGTACACGCAATAACAAATTGTCTTACACAGGCTTCAAATGTTCGTAGATGGAATAAATTAAATAAAGTAATAGCAAAAAAAAAAACCCAACGACATTTAAACATCGATGCATCATCCTTTATTTAAATTGTTGAAATAAGCTTATTAAAATGTATAAACAAGAATTATCATTTTAATAAAATATGCGAAATTGCGAATTAGTTTTTGTTCGATAGATGTACAAATGAAAGTCCGAGGCAAAATGCACATGTTTTATACCTATATGTATAGCTGTGCAATTAAGCGAAAATAATTATCTGAAAACCCATTCATAGAAACACTGCAGGACAGCTCCAACATCGCGTGTTTTATACAATGTTAAATTGTATTCTCGAATAAATTTATAAATAATTAAGTTTTGTATGTATAGTTCACGGACTAAAATTATCTATTAAAAAACAAAATTTAACTAGAATAGATTGATTATAATATGACGTGTTCAGTGACACGAAAACCTAACCGGTTTTTAAGTTTTGATTACAAACAATATTTATTTTTTGTTATTTTTTTTTTTCGAATCCACTGCATGCATGACCTCAACCGTACGTACAAGCCATTGACCACAGATTTCGTCCATATAAACACGTATGAAAAGTACCAATATTAAAAAGACAAATTGGTTAAAAATGATTAGACATTATACACACCGCACACGTAATAATAGCTTGCCGGCTACCGCGGGATCTTTTTGAAAATTACCGCATGGCATGTATTTAGTGTGGTAGCAATCCTACGGGGCCCTACCCAGTACACATGAAACTGTACACTTAGGTAATAATAAATCATAATAATATGCAATAATATACGCGAGCGATATTCCAGCCCACTTCGCCTTGCTTGACTTTAATGATACAGTACAGATGAGATGTATTACTAATTATATTATTACAAGATGAACTCCTCACCCTTCTGCCAGCCTCGTTGTTATGCAGGTTCATCAAGTTTCGTCCTTGTTCAGGAGATCCCTTTTTCCATCGCTTTTCCTTTTCCTTAACGTCCAAAAACACTTTAGTGAACCTAAATACAACAAATAACAAATATTAGCAATAAACACTATAGTTTTGTACTTGATACACTAGCGTTAAAATCACTAAACATAATATTATTATGTACCCATCATGAGTGCACTCATCAGTAACCAAATTCTGGTTTTAAACTTTAAACTGATATTCATTCACAACTGTACTAAGGTACGTAGATATTATTTTCTAAAATACATTCTATCATTTTCTATCTAATAAGTTAAACGCATGTCATCCTTTAACATTTTTGTTGAAATCAGTACCAATAATAGATACATACATATTTTTTTGTATATAAATCAAATTATTTTTTCCTTTATCCAATTATTTTAGGTCCGGTTTAACGTTTCATTATTCATAATATCGATATGAAATGTCATAAATAATTATTCAATATTTTATAATGTATTATTTGTACGCATCTTAGAATTTTTAAATTCAATAATATTTCTCAGTTAAAAATATGTTTAATTTACCTATCTAACATTTTCAAATTTATCAGTTAAATACTTAAATGGTTGTTTTCGGACTCAAAATGTACCTTGGGTCTCTCGTATTTTACATCGCTTATGAATCATGAGTTATGGGTGTAGTTACCTACAAATTACGATATAGTGTAATAAGTTAAAGTAAAATAACTAATCAAAACTGCAGTCAAAAGATACTATTTATCTACATATACGAAAAAAAAACTTGCCTACGCGTAATATCTAACGTTTCTAAATAACATACCTAGATAACCTACATATTATTATATTTTGTGATTTAATAATATTATCAGACCTAGTGGAAACTTCACAGTTGTCTAAATGAATATTTCCCCCCGACGTTGTCAGACAGTAACTTTTATTCTGTCCTATAGGTATATACACAAGAATACAAACGTTGTATGTATGCAGCGTACGCACGTCACATATATTATAAACGGTTAATAAATATTGTTAATCGTTTTCACACAGCACTTAAAAGTAGTATTCTCATCGAGCGTTACAGATACGAAATTATGGATGACAATAATTAATCGCGGCATGGACCCAAATATTTTGTATACATATATAGCTATAATTATTAAGTACACGAGTTACGAGCCCCGTCTATGTATAGTTCTTGGCCTGGCCACGGCTATAATATGACTTATTGACAACTATATAATTTTGATTTAAGATTTATATTATGTACGCATATAATACTAAAAAAACGTAGTTCTCCATTCAAACGGCGGACGCACGCATTTCGAACGCTTCGGCTTCATAATTATCATAGGATAAATCTAAAAAAAAAATGTTTAAAACATTATAGCGTTTTGTACCTATATTGCCTATGTAGACAAGCACCCATTCCATAAAACAAATGGATTGTGCTCAAAATATGTTTTTGGTTTTTTTTGTTTTTGTTTTTAACGCTTACTGCTCGAAATAACCATGTTCGGACCACGCGGTTAATCATTGCGGGGCAAGAGCTGATTAGTATTACATTATGATGTACACGTATATTATTCCGGAAGCTAATCGAGGAGACGATGCGTAGACTTCTCACCGCGGCACGGCGTACAATATAACTGCAACAGGAGGTCGCTGCAAGTCTTCGGCGTCGGTCGCAACACCAACGATGCTGGTATATTATATTGTATTATTATTATATTAAAAATTACCACATGAATACAAATCACCTACAACGGGTGTGTATAATATAATACCAATGGGTGTAAATGCCGTGGACCCGATGGGACCTGTCCGTTTAATTGGTTTTGGACAACCCGCCCGAAAATTATATTGTAATTACGAGGGTAATCGCCACCACTACCAGTTATCGTACATAATATAAGTACTATACATTAACCGGTGCCCCCATTAAGAAGCAATAGATCGGCCGTGCGTATATTATGGGTACGCGGTGAAAACAATGGGCTCTCGCAGTCACGGTACACACCGACACACCGCAGGAATTTTAATATTACGTGTGCTCCGAGGGAACCTATATTTATTTTAACAGCTTCTAGACCGCTATAAATCCATGACTCAATAATAATAATAATAATAAAAATAACAACAACAACACTATAATATAATATTACATTTTAGGTGAAGACTACGAGTTGTGGTTGGTATATGCACGCAGGAAAGTGGAAACAATAATAATCTATATAATATTAATTGATATAATATAATGTAGGTACTAACGCCTATCGGCCGCAGTTCTCGTGTAATTTTCGATTATTATATATATATATACGAACGTTGAACACTAATAAAGATCGCTCGAATGTGGTGGTTTTGTGTGGGGAAAAGGGCATATTGCGAACGCTGGCCGGTCGCTGTCACTTAGATTATGAGTACCGTTAGGATTTGTTCAAAGGATAGATATTATTAGTATATTACGATCAACATTTGATATTTCACAGCAGAATATTTTTTGGAAAATTTCAATACTTAAACATGCTCCAAAATATGAAATTCAAAATGTGGACTACATTAGGGTTAAAAAATTTAATTAGCAAAAAATATTATTTTTCTAACGTCTTAAAATTAAGTAAAAAACGTTAATAATTTCTGCCTTAGTTATGAAAATTTAACATTTTATACATTTTAACTTGAATAAACTAAAATAATTTGCAAATATTCGTGTTCTCTTCAAGCGACGTACAGGATCTGCTGATCCACTGATGTCCCGGTGTGCGTGAATGATCGAATACAGGCTGCCTCTCATTGAAAGAACCTACCTATTCCTTATAATTTTCATGCTTTTTAACCGATCCAAAGAAATTTTATTGACATTTATAGAGAAAAAAACTTTCATTTTTAAATCACAACAAAATAAGAAAACCAATTTTACAAGAAACTGGTTTTCTGTAAAAACTCTCGTTTTGCTCCATGTTTTTAGTTGTTCCCCATTATTTTGTAAAGTACTGGGAACTTTAAATTTTCACCAGTATCAATTTGTCATCAGAAACCACCTTCAAAAAGAACCCTCAAAGGTAATTACTTACAACCATTTTTTCTTATATAAAACTTTACACATACACTGGACAAAAACACACATTGTAAAATTAATGATACACTCATATCGCTCCACAATTAGTCAATTTTTATACTTCCTGAATAGAAGTTTTATAATAAAATAAATATTTACATAAACTGATATACTTATTTGTATCGGTATTATTTGTTGATTACAAATTACAATATTTTATTGGAAATTAGGAACTAGCAGTGATTTTCCTATGTATGTACATTTTTCTATTTTTATTTTTATTTTTATTTTTCATTTTTTTTTGCACGATTGTCTATTTTTAATAAAAACTTGTTCTGATTTTGTTCAAACAAAATGTATTGCAATAAAGAAAGGTGTCGTAGCGACCGTATAATAGCAACTTATATATATAATGAGTATTTTTATATTTTTATACTTTTATAGGTTTTTTTATGATTATGTTTAGTATGGGTACCAACTTTTTATTGCATATTTTAATCAAAACACCTCAAGGGCACATTATGATCACTATATCACATATATTGGCCATATAATAATAGGTATCAATTATAAAATAAAAAATGTCTTCATTTTATTCATTGGCGTTGTTCAAAACATTTTGAAATGTTTGAATTTTGAAAGCCATTAGAGCTCTAATACCTAGCATCTATTTTATTTTCCTGTTTCTAAATTTAACATACAATTTTATTACATTATATTTTAAAAGATTATTATTAACTACTATTTAAACTGTATAAAATATTTATATTTGAATGAATTAATTTTTATATTGATTTATTTTCTGAAATTTATCAGATCAATACCCTTAAAATGAACCCAAATAGGATGGCTACCTTAAAAAAAAAATACCAAAGGGGATATCCCAATATTTATATATTTTACCTCTCCCCCCTCCTCACACCAATAAATACTACAAGGGTACTACACAGAATTTATACCCGTCTGCATTGTACATTCAACGATATTTTATATCCTAATTTTGTATCATAATATAATCGTATAATACCTATCTACATATGAAATCGGTTAGCCGAGAACACCACCAGTGAGTCCTATAGGCTGATATTAATGATGAAGTTGCGGATTTTGTCTTCTACTTTATTCATAAAGGCACGTTATTTATTGTTCCGTAATACACGTATTGTAAAATATAATATGTATTAAATTCGAATAAAATATAATATACATTCAAAATTCAAATGTGCGATTGGTGAACGAGCACAAGCTTCGGATTAACCATTAATAATTTATTTTCTATTTTTAATAAATTTTTTATTGCACTTCCACCGAAAACTCAAACCAGTTTCATGTGACGGACAAAAAATGTTCTTGTGCGTTGCGTAAAGTAGTTTTTTCGGCTATCTCATCGAAAATGTTTACCTGGTTATTTATATTTTCAGAAACGGGAACAGTGAAAAAACACAACTATAAAGTGTTCATACCTACGAGCTACGTCGAAAAATGTTTTTTTACGACCTCCTGTCTGCGTTATCGCTTTACACATTTTGGTGGACAACAATTTTTCGGGTAATCGAACGAATTTTTTTTTGTCTTTTTACAAACATGAAAAAATAAATTTATAATAAGTAAGTAGGTAGGTAGGTGTTATAACTTCTGAATAATATATACATACGTGCTTTACATTACAATAAAAGTAATAAATTATAAGGCATTGACATTTTACATCATTATTTACTTTTAATTTGTTAATGCTTACCTACACAATTTAAGAACTTTTAGGAAATATAATAAATTATATGACCAATCATTTCACAACATTATATAATATTTTTTATAATTCTTAAGTAATATTCTGTACATGTCATGTTATAACAATATAAAATATAATTAGTTGCAAAATAATGATGCACCTAGGCTATATGTAGCTAGTCATATTTATTAATTTATTATTATAATTTTCTTATCTTTAAGTATCAAGTAATTGAGTTTCAAATTTTTCAAGTAATCAGTTTATTAAATATTGAAGTAATTTGTTAAATCAAAAACAATACCAGTAGTTATCAGATACTCGCAAGTAAACGGTAAACGTAATGTACATTAAATTCTTACCTAATACATTGTATATTATATATTTACATAACAAAATGTTGAGATAAATATTATACATATATTAATCAAATAATCATTCTAAGGTAGGTTTACTGTTTATATAAATTATAAAAGAAAAGTGAGAAGTTAACAGTTGATCATTATTATATTTTGAACTACGTAAATGTCCTGAAATCCATTTGGAAATTATCAAAAGTAAAATAATTTCTCAACCATCATCAAACGAATTCGATAAGGATCATATATTTTCAAAAAAGGAAGAAATTCCACGTCACTGAACATTTCATACAACTATATAAGGAATAACAATGGCACAAGTATTTATATACCATATAATATATTTGTAATATGTATATAATATATACGAGAACGGGAGTTTACAACTGTCATCCCATGGTGGTCTAAGAGCTTAGAATTGTAATGACTTCTATAGGCTGCCAATCTGTCATTTTAAAATGTGCCCGATTGATCTGATGTATCGCATTTCATTGTTTTTATTTCCCGTTTTAGTAAATTTGTACTGTATATAATTCAGTCGAAGCCTTGGCTTACGTGGGATATATATTATATACAGACATTTTTCATAATATAATGAATGGCTTTAATGAGTTCAAGCAACTTTGCTGACATTAAAGTTATAACATTTGACATGATGACATTATGACATTATGACATTTTTTTAAGTTATCATGAAATTGTATACTTGCATTATTTTTTATCAATGTAAAACATAAAAGTTAACTTAAATCTAAGAAAAACAATATTGTATAGACGTGTTTTTAATTAGGGCCATTAATCGCCACGCATGCACATTTTGATAGTTTCTACTTTTAATGGCATTTACTCCCGCGTGGTCTTTAAGCTAATTTTTAATAATATTTAATACAATTATAAGAAATTTCATACAATCCGCGGCCAGTGGAACAAAATTCGAAATATGTACATAAAATAAAAAAGGTTCAAAGATTAATCTTAATTAACTATCTAACAGTTTTCAAGTTTTAGCTTTATCGTCCCTGTTATAATTAAAAAACCTAGTACAGTGGTACTTTTTTTATTTTTTACATCTGCGATAAAAAACTATTATGAAAAATAACAAAAACACACTTACTTGTATCCGTATTCCATGTTATCTCCACAACCGCCCCAAACCCAATCCCTTCTCAAATCCTTTGGTCTTCCCGATCTCGAGCAACTGCACGTGTTTAAACGGCCGTCTCTGCAGGCGCGGGCCATGGCGTGCGCAACGCCGGCTGCTTTGATCGCCTGCACGAATGCTGCCTCGCGGCTGCCTGTAACCGACATAGACACAAATATTAAACTCAACCCTTAAATGATCTCAGCGCGTTAAATCATAAATATACACTAATAAATAATATAAACATAAAAAATTAAAATATAAATAATACTTTTATACCCGATGTGTGGTATACGTACGATACCATAAGCTACTGCGGTGGGCAGGGGACTAAAATTGTTCTTAATCAGTATGTAAATATATAGGTATTTTAAAGTAAACTAATACATTTTGTACCAAATACACTGGTCTTATGTCTCGAGATAACGATATTTTGAATTTGATTTATATAGAAATGTGTAATATTTATATACTTAAAGATAATAAATGGTTTTTATTGTTTTTAAGTGCTTTTATTTAAAAATCTATGTATACTGTAACTTGAAAATTTCAATAAAAACACAAAACAGATGAAAAAAGAATTAAGTAATAAATGAAAGAGAATTAACAATTTAAATTAGGAAGCCAGCCTTGGTGATAAAATATAATATTAGAGCGGAGATTAATTAATAACGTGTATATGCCATATTTTTCTAAATTTTAACTTAAGCAATGTTAAAAATGTCAGCAGCTTAAAATGATAGTATACTATTACATGTTTAATGGTAATTAAATGACGTACAAATAGGTACTATAAAATATTAAATAAAGTATTAACTATAATAGAAATCATTGATAAATGATTAGGTAATTTAAAAAAAAGTGTGCCTATATATTATGTATAGATACATACAATTTAATCAGTAAAATTAATATATTTATTTATGTATTGATTAAAACAAAAAGTTGTTTAATATTCAAATCGCATATTCAATCAATTTTGTGGGTCATACAAAATGTATAGGAGGTTGGCTACTTGGCCCACGCGACGTTTTGATGATTGTTTAATTATTTTTTATCGTAAATTTCAAACATCAAGAATCAGAATCTAAGAGATATCATCCCGACAACCCATATATAATATACACGAGCATATTGGTTAGTCATATAATGATTATTTGTGAAATACCATATTATATTTGTATACATTATACTCAGTATAATTTGAATACATTTCAAACATACAATTTATACAATTTATAGGTAGGATGTTCTCGAAGTATTTATTTCGTAATAAAATATGTTCACGATAAGATGTATTATTGTATAATCTACTTGATTTTATTATTTTATGATTGACTCGTTATTTGGAGCAAAGCTTCCAATGCACCAGGAAGTATTATCGTCTTTACTTGAATCTCCAACGTTTTTAGGTCACCCACTTGGTCAATGCACGTACTAAATAACAACTATAGTCTACGGCCACCGAAGACAAAACACGAGGAAAATATTTATCAGTCTATTACAAAAAAAAAATTAGCGCTTGAGTTTGGTTCAACATTATAGCAACGCTCTCTTAATTTCATGTAATTTTCTATAACGTGCGTTTTGAGATTTAAGCATATTTTAAATATTATTGTGAGAGAGAAACAAAATTACATTGTTGGTAGGTAACTCAGATACATTAATCACTACATTTCACTCAATTTTGCTGTAAATCACGTCATTCAAATTCGAGAATATAACCCTTTCATGACGCGTCGTGGCAATTATACTGCACCCAAACTTGTTCTATAGATTACGTGTCGGTGCATAAATGATAAATAAAAACAAGGATGGAACCCTTTTCGACCACCACTCTTATTCGTTCAAAATTAATACGAATAAACTTGGGAGGATATTTAGCCCCTGTAAATGGATATCCCCTCTTGGATGAAATATGTGACATTTTGCCCTTGACAAAAATACATATAGTAAAAATAATAAATATGAAAATATACAAAAAAAACTATCGCTCGAATATAAAACAAAAATGTTTGTGTTAAATGATAATATTTGATAATATAATAGAGCATTATTGTTAGTACAGAATAGGTACTTGTTGCACTCTTTTAATCTATGAAATTATTTATCTTTTTTTTAGAAGCTGAATAATTTGTAGGTTATTACCTTAACGATTTTTAGTGAACTGAAAGTCTTATATAAGAGTTATTTTGAGATTTTGTAATAATTACTTTATTCGGCCGAAATAGGAATTTAATTAAAAAATATATCTTGTGATATCATTAAAACACACGAGGTCATTATATAAAGCTTGATTCCTAGTTTAATGATAAACTAATTCTATACTTGCTAATTGCTATATATTATTATGTACTATAACGTAACTGTATTTACCGCTGCGAAGTTTCTTTTCATTTAACAAATAATTAAACAAATATTCACTAATGAAAATAATTCCAAAACTAAAATTATAAAACTATATTTACTATTTATTTCTAATCTATTACCCACTTAATACTAACTGCATAACAATTTACTGGACTGGATCTTACTTATCATTCCTGCTCTATGTTTGTTAAGTACCATTGAACTACCTCCTCAATTACTATGTACGTCTTCATTAAAATACAAAATTCATTGTTTACACTGCAGAATTATTATCCACACCACACATACGCTGCATACGAGTTCCCCGCCATCACTATTAGACACGACTACGTAACAAATCGTTTTAAGTGTCACAAGTTCCTTTAAAATCTAGACCCACGTGGAGAGATGGATACGATGATGGTGAATATCATCAATATGACGATGTTATGCTTATGTCATTGTTGATTTAAATTTGGCTCTGATCCGCATTATAAGATATTTAACATCCATCCATTGCAGCGCAACCTCCCTATTTGCAACATCACAGACTAAATTGTTCATCTTATTTTATGTTGTATATAATTCATCCTTATTTATCCACAAACTTTTTCAGAAATAATACTCATCAATACCTATCTTCTTATTTTAAGAGTTCCGTGATGCTTCATAGACTATAGGGCCAAGCAAATTCTTAACCACCATGTAAAAAAGGAAATGTAATGTTGTCAAAAATAACAATTGCATTGACAATGTTGAGAAGTCTTAAGTTTAAGTCATTTTCGGTAACTATAGATTTACGTAACCCATCACTTATTTTGATATGATACCTAAAGATAAATGAACAGCATTCATTATAGATTTGGCTTACATTGTATGTCTCTACAGAATAATATTTTATATTATTGTATATTTTCCTTACTTATCTCAAGACCTCTGTTATGAGCCATAATAGTATAATAGGTACGTACTTGTTTGCAGATCGGGTCCGAGAAACGGCGCACCGACGTTCTCAGCGGTCATGGAACAGTTCCACCGACGGTGCAGGAACTGCGAACGGCATTCAGCTAGTCCCGCTTGGATGCCGTACCGGATGGAGGCCAAGTGTTCCTCGTAAAGGAGACACAGCTTGGCCTGACCGGCGGAAAGGCCAGAGACGTTGTTGCACTTTGGCGGCGGGTCCGTGGGCAACGCCGGAGGCGAAGGCGACGACGATGACGACAAGAGCAATGGGTCACCCATCATACCCATCGAGCCACCACTGCCACCGCCGACCATCGTCCCCGCTTCACCTACGGAGACATCGACGTCCCCAACCCCTACACCGCCCACAGACGGTTCCGGCGGCGTCCACGGCACCTGTTGTGCGTACGACGATGACTCTTTGAAGTGCCTACAATACACGTAACATAAACATTATTATTGAATATTTGAATATGCTGTTGAATTATGTTAAATATATTATTATTTATTAAGTACTATCTGACTATTATCATAACAATATATATTTATACTGTATTTTACATGCTCAAAACAGTCATGTGATTTCATAGGATATTAGGTACATTTTTATGTGGGTATATTATTATATTTAGACAGGACATTGATCCGAGGATCGAGAGCCGGAATGGCGTGAAAAGCTTTCAACAGAGCGTCAGAGAACCCGGAAATCGATGAAAAAGTGCACCCTTGTGCAGTTTAATATCAATAACGAAAAATACAAACTAACGTTTTTATAATAATCTATGTAACCGCATGTTTCATTTTAGTCGTGTACAGTTATTCATGACGCATGATCGTATTTTTTAGCTACGTTGAATACAATTTCAGAACCCTAGCTTTTGAAATGAAATCGTTCACTCCTATTATATACACACATATCTATACACAGAATGTGCGCACCTACAGGCGTATAAGCACAGTTTTTTCATTCCTACGCCGGGTAACGCGCAGGTCTTTACGAGTCAATCTGACGAGCGAAATATGTACAGGTCGTAACTCGACCATCGTACATACATGCAGCAGATGAGTAGGAATGAAATGGTCCGACGACAGCCAATTAGTTAAATGTCTATTCATCTGAAACGATTGTGCCGATCCTCGTTGCGATAGTAGCTCCGCCCCGTAGCACTATAGCAGTACACGTTATCACGCCGATTGTCCATATTGCAGTGCTATACGTTAAGCCCGCCAATGTAATATAATATATAATAAAATTATTGTAATACGTCCGCGGCCGAGCTTTTCGCGTTGTCGGCGTGCAGTCGGGGAAGACGAAGGGGGTGGGGAAGTAAATACGGTATATTATATTATACATATACACGTGCAATATTATAATATATATTTCGGTGTGTATGCATGTTTGGAGTGCTCGCGTCTGCTACTCGTATATATATATATGCGAGGACCCGAGGGCAATTATATATAAAATATCGTAAACGTACATACACATATTACTATTATCGTGTATATACATAGGCAACGAAAGCCCGTTTCCGGGTTGGCGGTGCGGGGGGTCGACGGGATTGGCGGGCGGGGGTGGGTGGCAGAGATATGGCGGGAAGTATAACGACTTAATACACCATCGGGGCGGTGCGGTGGAAGCGGCGGTGGTGGAAGTGAATGGTCGGCAGCAGTACTGGAGTACGGGACTGTGCGCAACAGCAGCAGTACGGCGAGGGGAGTTAATATTTCATTTGCATCCGTTCGACCGTGTATAACTAACTATATTTCACCGAGCGAGCGCGAGCGGCAATCATAAAACGCCGGCGGGCTCCCGAGACCGTATATATATATATATATATATATATATAAGTATTATATTATCGTCGGAATACGCGCATCGTGTGTACCGAGCGGCGGCGGCGGCGGCGGCGGCGACGGGACGAGACGAGACGGGACGGGCTCCCGGGACCGCGCGGCCGTATATATATACACGCGATGCAAAGCGGAGCGAAAGACAAGAAGCGTATACGGGGCGGCGGTTCTTCGTGCGCACCGAAAACAAACAACGTGTTGTATGATAATAATATACAGCAGAAACCCCTTGAGCGGACCACCGTACGGTTGTTCGGCGTCGGCGGGGTAGAAAGCCGCCCGGGGCCTCGCACTGGTAACCGGACAACGTAATTACGATTAAAACGTTTGAGCTTTCGACGGCGAGGCTGTCGCTTGTATCATTTTCCACCCTAATTATCAATAATTATGAACATAATACAATATGAAATGATTATTAATTTTTTATCGGCTATTTTATATATATTATATTGTACGGGTAGTTTTATTTAATATTACAACGATACAACACGATGTCACATACGACGTATGTTCACAACATATATCGTCGCGACCCGTGGGTTATACCCCTAGATACACCAAACGTAATATTATAATATTGTTTTTTTTTTTTTATATAGAAAGATATTTTCAATTTAATGCTAAAAATTTGGTTCCGTGGTAAATAATAAACGTTTCGCATGAATAATTTGTGGAGGAAGCCGTTTACTAACGGCACCTCAGAATATAAATTTCTTAACGTAATAATATTGTTAAAAAAATCATATGAGACGGTTCGTATAACATAACAAAGGATGAACACTGCAAAACTTTTGTTGCTCGATGACATCTATCGAGCAAAGTATAATCGTATATAAATATATAATTATTAATTATTATAATTTATTTATATATATATATTTACGATTAGACTCCATTAATATCAATGACGTTCAACTATTATTTCTGTATACTATATAAGCACTTTAAGTAGGTACAATATATAAGTATAGTATATTCCATATACATCATTATTTAATATATAAACATTTTTTTTTCTTTAATACAAAAATGTTTTTCCACAAGCCACTCTAACCTTTAGTTAGATTTTTTAAGTAATTTTCCTTAAACATTTTGGAAAAAACCACAAAAGTTCGTATAGAACCCTGAAATAATATCCGCGCAACACAGTTTAAGAAACCCTGATATAATATAATAGTGTGAGGTTTCTGAATTCGTATTCAGTTGGCCGATAAAGTAGTTTCAATAAATATGTTTGTTTTTTAGATTCTCGGTGTTTTGTCGTTAATTTACCCAATGAAAGAACGAGAGAGGCATGCATATATAGAGCGTACGATTTATGACTTCAAGAAATTGAAAAAATAAAAAATGTTAAAATCTGTCTCTATCTAGAAATGCTGTACAAAATAGCCGTTTAATGTTCGGTTGACATGTAACATACCAGTATATACGCCGACGTTCGGACATTTCCGGTCAGACCGCAAAACAAAAAATAAAAAAGGCTTCCGTTTTGTTGTATAATTCCCTTCTTTTTTATGTACTTTCGCGTGACGGATTGCGCTATAAATCGTTCGACAAACATTTTGTTCAAACAAAAGCAGGTTTTGTTTGCAGTAAGTACGCTCAAAGGATCAAAATGAATAATATACGGCAGACCAGAGACGTTTCCGAGAAAAACGTTACGTTTATTATTATTATTTAATTTTTTATTTTATAAAAGAAAATAGGCCCCCTCTTTTACATAAATATATATATACCATAAATATTCTTAGATGATATAATTCACTATGAAAAACGTGATGTATATATATATACAAACTAAAACTTAATAAGTTATAACTTTTAATATATATTTCATGAATAAAATATGAAAAGTTTTATACCGTAAAATATCACGTAATTCTTACTTATATTTAACACTATAGTAGTAATTTCTGCAGTAATAACATTTTATTCCACTATTGGCACTATATATAAGTAAGTGCACATATATCATATTAAATTTACATCAAATAAAAACTGCTCTTCGAATTAATATGAATATCCTGAAAAAGTTTTTATAACCAAGTCGTATAAATATAAGTAGGTATACATATTTATAAATAGCAAATCGGACTGCCAGGTTTCTCGGAAAATCAACAAGTCAACCAATAGATTCTCTAACATTTGATACTGCACAAAATCAGTAGACACATTTAAATAGCACTTTATAAGGGGAAATAACCCACATGGTTCCAACACCATCGGAAGTAAAGTAAAATAGAAAATTACGCAGAGTTGGTTTATTTCAATAATAATTTTTGAATATTAAATTATTATAATAATTGCTTGTTTCAATAAAATCCTGAACTAATAATTTATTATACACATACAATAGATACATATTGATGTACATATAAGTTCGTGTGTTGCGAGTAACATTATGACCTTCAATTATAACAACTTTATTAGAATTCGTATTATATATTATACTTCGATAACCAAAACATTAACCGAACGTGTAATATTCAATATAGAAGAAGAACAAGTTACACAGTTATAACATAAATTTTCTAATAACATGATTGTCCACTTATAAAATATTACCAATACATTACAATTGATCGTTATTTATGTCTTGTATATACTTATTAAACTGCCCTTAAGGCCTTTTAATAACCATCAATACGATATATTATTGCATTTCAGACTTCAGTATTTCACTGTCCAGTAACTTATACAATTATTCTGTTTGGTATAAATTAAATGTAACAATTACTCTTCACCACATCACATTATATTATACCTCGTGTCCTCGTATAACACACAGTTCACGTCGTGAGAGATAAGTCCAAGCCTAACAGTTTTGATTCATAATTTATAACTTTTCATTATGAAAATTCAATAGCATGCGCCGAACCTCGGATATGTAAATATATTGCGATTGCGTATTGACAGACACTGTATGTCTGTGTGAGTGTCATATCGAAATATTAATTAATGTTTATGATGAGTATATTATAAGTTATAATTTATGACCCAAACAAATTTTAACACGTTCGATTAACGTATGTCAGTGGTAAAATTATTGAATCCCCGTTCTTTAATATCTAATTTCGTCTATAGGAACTCGATAAAAAAATTAGCTTCGAATAAAACAGCCACAATGACAGTGCTTATAGCAACATCAAGCATACATCTATATTGTCCTATCACACGCCGCCGTACTGTTTCAACCTCGTCTCTAAATTATAACATCTCAAGGACATCTATGATTTCCATATGATACACTGAAGTAGTGAAGTGTCTCAACTTTGCAAGTGCGATCTACTAAATATCTATGAATATGTCCGTACAACATTTTACCTAACATACGTTATAATACCTATGTAATCCGTTTAAACTTTAGACACTGTAGAAACAAAAGATTTTAATAAACGCAAGAAGTACCACGGCGCGCGACGACCGTGTATAACATCTAGGCACGGTGATGGATAGCTCTAATTCCGGATCATTATAATAATAATGATAATAACGTACACTAGTACAGAGGTGTATTATTCTAAATTTAACTACACAAAAATGAATCAATTCAATGATCACTAAACTCATATACGGTACAACTTATTGAATCGGAAAAGGATTGAGGATGGCTAGGGGCCCAGTCCACCCCCCTAATCATATTATTTCTCCAATTTTCATATAGGCAAATTAACATAAACATTGGACGTTTTGGGAAAAGTTACAATATGAAAATACGTTTGGATTTTGTTATTTATTATGTAATCATTAATCTATTTTGTTAAATTATATTATAAGATGATTAAACGATTTTTCCAATATCGGAAAAAAATTTTTAAATTAAGAATAAAGTGTAAACTGTAATTGTATTTGTGTTGTAAAAAAATGCCTCCTCCCCAGATCTTTGCTCTGAATCCGTGCCCGATACGAATATTACAACTCGGCTGATTCGTGAGTTCGTGACAAATTACTGAACCGTCATAATACCATAGCCCCTGAACGGTCCACGGTCCACGTTTAGTATTATAATGAAAAGTGAAGACTGTGATAAATAAATGACTTCCATTTGAAATCGCCCGAAACAAAAAACTATGCTAAATTCTGGATACGCTACTGATTCACATTGTTTGCAAAGTGACGCTGGGTAGATACGTCAAAAGTTACAAATGATTTTTGAACGGCAGCGGAGTTGAATGCTGGCGCACAATGCATACGATGTACAATATCATGTAATATAGGTATATAACGTGTGTGAGCAGAATGTCACACTATGTGAACGCGTCTTTTTCCAAGTACACTGCGGTAGTGGAGTGTAACAAAACACGCCACTACGAGGGTGTAGTAATAGTCTTTGCAATTTGAAAAATCCAGAACATTACTTGACACCCCCACAGACAGCACACTTGTTTTAAACGAACCCACACAGTCAGTATACAATATGCACGCGAACCTACTGCAGGGGGAAAGTTCGGTTCCGGCGAACGACTACAGCTTACAACCATTGTAGTATATAGGTGCTATCTGTTATATAGGATAAGATATTGTGTCCGACGAAGGTCATATTATTCTTCACATTGTTCGCGACAACGCGTATGTATCACTGAATCAGTCAGTGACACGTACATCACAATACAATATATTAATTTTAAATTACTAATTGACATTTATGTATAGAAATCGTCATTGATAAATTATTATAATGTATAGATATACTGAGCTACTAATCAGTGTAATGTTTATAGTAAATTATTTTAAACAGAATTCACCTATAGTTAGACATGTGATTAAAATAGTTCTGTATATTGATCAAACTTGTGGGCGTCGTAGTAGTTCCTTTTTTTAACAAATTTGAACACATTAACTATGACTTTTTTTAAATCATACTACACACAAAAGTAGAGGCTGAATCATAAAAAAATGCATTCTTGGCGTCTACAGTAGGTATAATGTATATGCATAGCAATTTTGCAATATCGACCGGAATACGTCTGTATTACGAACTCGTAATCCAACAGTTAGTTGGACGATTTAAAAAAAGGATAATCAAATATGAGATATATACAACATACGGAAGCGATAGAAAGCCATCACAATATAAACGTACAAATTACGTAGGCATGTAACGAGTATAGTTGAATAATAATATAATTGGTTCATTTGAATGTTTTAAGTATAAAGTAATCACCAATATAAATATAATAATCGATTCATCGTGAACATTTTATGCTATTGGATTTTTTTATTAAACACTTGGATATATAGGTACTGCCGGTACTGGAGTATAGCTTGGGAAGATATGCTTCAAGCATAAACAGTTCACATTATTGTTACACACGTACTATACAGTATATACACAAGCACAATACATAATAACATACAAATTTAATTATCAAAGTAATAATATACTGAAATTTTTCAAGAAATATAACAACAATTAGTATCCCAAACTACTTATTGATTGTATATACATTTGATATTAATATTATAATTATTTAAACTAAATGATTACATCACGAAATCACACAAAATTATTTTTTGTTTGTGACAAACGCACATCATTGGGAAACGTGGTTTTGCGATAATACTAGTTTTGACTTTATGTAACGATCGATACGTCTTTAATCTTAATCAGATAGTCGACCGATTAAATCGACTCAATTCGAATTTTAACGTGACAACACGAATATAATGTGCGGCATAGGGGCGATACTGTCCGCGATACTGCGATAGCCAATACAACTGTCAATGTGACATTGAGCGAACATTTTACTTCTATTATCATTATACCTGCAGTGAGATTTAATGTACGTATTGAGAATTTCTATAAGCGTCCAACGAAATAAAGACCAAGTCATTTTCAAGATCGTTTCCCAAACTTAATGAGATCACAAGACACTTTATCTTTCGCCGGGTTTTAGAACGTGTCTACAAATAACTATACCTAACGCTAAACGGGCATATTA
Source organism: Myzus persicae (assembly GCF_001856785.1). Lineage (NCBI taxonomy): Eukaryota > Metazoa > Arthropoda > Insecta > Hemiptera > Aphididae > Myzus > Myzus persicae. Next base: position 113,248 of record NW_019104266.1, read on the forward strand.
TTATTTTGTTTTCCTGCATCAGATTTCAACAACGTGTTGTAATATCACGATACGACAAAGTCCAACGAATAAAATGCTTCAATATAATATATGCACAGAGTCCGACGCCGGGTATTGAAAAATATAAAATGGTAAAACCTATCGACGGACGGGGGCAAGCACGGTCGGTATGAAACACCCTGCAGCGGTGTATTATCGAGCGTTACAGTCACCGCTCGCGTTGCACATCTCGGACCGTCGTGTACCGCGGCCGCGGCGGTGCATCTGCGCCCACCACGATAAATCGCCATGATATTAATTCTTCGCGGAGCCCACGGCGCGGCGGCGGCCGAAAGCACGCACACACGCACGCACAAACACACACACACACACACGCACACGCACACACAGACACACACACACGCACACACTAGTGTAATTTACGGCACGTCCGTCGACTGGCGAGCGCGAACGCGTCCCGGATGATTTATACAAAGGGGGCGCGTGTCCGCGCGTGCACGTCGCACACACACTGCAGGGGTGGGCAGCGCGAGCGTACCGGTCCCATTAATCAAGCTCAACCCCCTCGTTTTTGTGCGTGCGCGCGCGTGTGTGGCGGCGGCGGGGGCGGCGGCAGGCACCCCCGTGCGGCGCGCGGTGGCGCGAAGGCGGGGAACGCTGCGCGATGGATTTCGCCCGATTCCTTTTGATGTGTGTCTTCGGGAAATCTATTAGCGTAATGAACGGATCGCGGACCGATGATACACGCAACGGCAACAGCAGCACTGTACATAATGCGATGGACGAAATAATATTATTTTATTCGGCGTGTGTACATCCGATCTCCGCCGGTGCCGACGACGAAGGTCCGCCGGACGGTCTGCTGATGTTGCCGCTGCTGCGGTTACCGGCGCCGCCGGACGTTCCCGGAAAACGAATCGCCGAGGAGCGTGACGACGATGGGGACGCGGAGAAACTCGGCGCCGCGGTAGACGAGTGTACACGCGCAGGGTGTGCCCATTAAACACGAACGCGCGATTGCGAATTATATCGCTCGCTCCTCGGAGAGGCGTAGGTACATTGCGTATACACCGTGCTATTAATTATACATTACGATTTTTACCCTAGTAGGATTGCGAGCGGGCTTGTTTTGCTGGTCGGACGAAACAAAGCGTACAATGTTGTGCGAGTTTGAAAAATAAGTATTCTTCGAAATGATCTATACACGTCATACTGTGTGATTATTAGAATACGTATTTTAATAACGATAATCGGATAAAAGGTATACTGAATAGTCGTAGTGGTATCTATAAACGACTGCGTATATAGACGTTATACCCTACCAAATCACCTAAAAAATGTACATTTCCAATGTTGTTCTGAGTGCCATTGTACATATTATTATATTGAAACACTAAATTATCAAACTAAAAAATGACAATCTTATAGTTGAGCATCACGTATAATATGTTTCATTTCCATTTGCGCAAATGTGTCGTTGTCATAGATATTTTTTTCAGAAAATGTGTAATTGAATACGATAACATCTATATCGCAGTCAATACTACAAACACGTACTAATACGTACGTATAATATATCATTTTTTGGGCGGAAATGTAAATGTTGTCTTAGAACCACATGATCTATGACCGTAGCGGCTGTCTCTACTCTCTAATATAACACCGACACGTCATTCCTTGTTCGTTTGCGATACGCGGCGTCATATTATTTAGTTGTAACCATGTAGATACTAGGTGCACGTATAGTATTATATAAACTGCGTGTCCATAAATAACGTAATCGACTTTTCCACAATCTGCACGCGCGCGTGATCGAGCGATATGCCAACCAGATGAATGTATATTGTGTACATAATATAATACTGTATTTTCCGTCGTGCCCGTATTACTCGTACAATATATATATATTTAATGTCTATGTATATAGGTAAGAGCGTGTAAATAATATTGAAACTTTGACGTCGAGGACGGTTCGCGTGAAACGCTTGTAATATATAGTGTATAATGTAATATATACTTATACGAGGCTGCGGTGCGAATAAGAGATTTATGATATTATATTATTATTATTATATTGCCTTACCAATATTATACATCACGGACACGTACTAGTATACTACGGATAGATGGACTCTCTCGATCAGTTTGATACAGCGAAGTTTTTTTTTTAAATTCCAGGTCGTCGTGGTCGCTCAAAAATGCCGAAATAGATAATGTAGGTATCATTGTTATTGACTGTTATTGACGATCTGCGGATTTGCCAGTCACACGCGGCTGTCATCAATCATTAGCAATCGTATTTTTAGTTAGTAACATAATCCGTCGACGTCTTGTTATTACTAAATTATCTGTTAGCCGTTAACGAGTTTTTTTTTATTTAGCCATTATGATCTGGGAAAACTTTCAAATGATTTTAAAACCAGGGAACAAATAATTTCATAACAATAAAAAGCGCCCCTTACAATATCAGTTAAAAAAGCACCACATAAGATTTTATTACCTACTTATTTTTGGCGATTCTCGGCTTTGTTTGATATGCTACTATGAGAGTTTCCATTGACGGATTCGTAAAGTTCAAGAAATGATTTCAAGTACTCAATGTCTTATATATATATCAAATATATAGCCATTCATTAACATAATAATTGTTATCCGGTTGTTATGCATTTTCACTATTGGCTACCAAGGTTTAAGAACATTAAAGTTCAGCAAGAAAATAATTTTAACTAAATAATTGGATACGCCCTCCTACATTTTTGAATTTTTTTTATGGTTATTTACTATTACAAATACAGGCATTGTATATTAAACTCATCGCTATATTATAAGAAGCAAAGTATTTTAAGTACATAAAATTAGTAAAGAGTACATTTTTTCAAAGATATGCAATATACTATGTTTATTGAAAAGAATAAGTGTTATAATTTTCAACATCTTGATTAGAATATTTTTATCTTATAAAGATAAATACGCATCCCAAACTTTTTCCTGCGTACGTCCCTAAAAACAATAGATTAGAGAGAATGAGGAATCATACGAGTTCAGGTTGGATGTTATAAAAAAAAACCCACTATAAAGTGTATACGATTACCAACGTAATCATAGATGATAGAAAAATGAATAGGACATGCTAATTCAACGCAGTGGGTCGCGGTACTTTAATGTGGAAGAGAGAAGGCGGCCTCTCACTCCGGCAAGGGGTCGTTTGTTATTTTTTGTTATACTTGTGTATTTTAACTATTCAAATAGTAAAATTGTTCAGTCAATTCCCGTGTGATATAAGGTTGGCAAAGCCAATCCAATCTTATATTATTATCTATGGACAAAATTACATGTTACATATAACTCGTATTTTATACTGACTTAATATTAAATTAACCAATCTACATTGACATCAGTTAACTTCCTTCTTTCTCAATATTTTATCATTTACCAAACTTCTTTTAGGGGAAGTCAAGTATAATAATCGCCTTGACCACTGTTCGCCGTAAGCCCGTGTACCTATATATGCACCCAGATTTCGACATGTTTCGCCATACCGACCGACCGACATTCCCCCAAGGAATATGCGCCAGTTCTTATATATTTATATTATTAGTACGTACTCACACGCATTTATGTATAAGTAAACACTAAACACATGCACATATATATTTATATATTATAACATGTACTTATTACATTTTCGCCCGCGGACGAGTGGAGAATTTTAAATTAAAATATTTCCTCCCCCGCGCTCCTTACACTAGTTACACACACACACACACACACACACACACACACATACACATACATATATATATATTAATATTATTATATATACGGTTCTGGCGGCGGCGGCGGCCACCGTGATATATATACCCCCTCGGAATATCCACCGCCACCACCGCCACCGCCAAGGAGACTGCGCGCCCGTGTGATTTATGTGCGATGCGAGACTTAAGTGGTTCTGTAAACTGTCCTTTGTTGAAATAACGCGCTCTAAATCATCTAGCCCGCCGCCGTCTACCTGAATCTCCGTACATGTATATATATACACACATAATATGTGCATGAATGCATGTATCTATACAGTTATTACGCTATAGGTATATATATACACACATCTGCTGCAACCGAATAACTTCATGTCTACTTGTATATATATGAATATACAATGTGGAAAGTTTTTCGACGGCTTGGTTTTGGCATACACACGACCACCACGTTGTTAATTTACTCTCGAGTAATTAACGTCGGAATGCGTGTATCCACGCACCGATCGTGTATTTGATACCATGGTAATAATAATTATTTATCTCTTTTAACAACAACAATGAAAGAAAGAAAAAAGTTCGATTGAGATGCGGTCCACATCTTGCAATAAATTCATTTTCAAAAAGCAACAGAGTATAATATTATGGTATTATTATAGCTGCAACGCATATAATAAACTCCATCAATAGTAGTATAGGTACTGCAATAATTAGTGCATAGGACATAATACTGTTAAGTATATATTAAGTACCTAATTTTTTTATTTGTTTTCAAAGTACACCAATCAATAGGTATACTGCTCAGTGAGTTATTACCAGAATATTTAATTTATAACAAAAATAATATATTTCTAAGACTTTCCGTCATTAACATATAAATTGTTTTTTCTTCTTTTAAATACAATGCAAGTCGTATATATATTATATTCGCGACCACAACCAACCCCTATTAGTATACAGCATACTACTAGCCACCAAGACGATTCGTTACAGACAATTAATAATGCTTAATACATTCTATAGCGTACTATTAGGTTCATATTATTGTGTCAAAACCGAAATTTCATTAGTATTTCATTTCCACTTCAAGTCTAGTCACTTAACTTAATTTTTGTTCGCGTGAGAGTAACAGTATTGTTAATCAACAGCAGTGCATTCAACAGTCTTGGGCTCTTGGCGAATCGTTTTATCGCACGTACTGCAGCATAAATATTAAGGTACCTAGTAAATAATTATTATTTTAAACTGATTTATCATTTAGCTATTTTTTACATTAATCAAACATTCAAAGTCAAACTCCACGTTATTATATGCCACAGGCCACGGCTATCTATTCTATACATGTATAGCATAATATACTATAAAGTATATTCCATTAACAATGCATACGATGCTGGACTTAATCAGGATAGACGTACCTATATATATATATTTATAATTGCTGCGTCGAGTTCCATTCATAAAGTCTAACGATTCCTAAGTGGAAACATAACGGGTTCTTCATTTCCGAGACGAGCATAATTCATGGAATCGGTTAGATACACAAGTCGTAATAATAATAATAATAATAATAATAAAACATTGCCGATGTCGCAGCAGACGTACGATTTTCTTTGAAGTTGAGTACCTACACTACTTCCACTATAGTAAGCACTAAGTACAATATTATTAAAAAATTGGCACATGTCAAATACGTCACGATTCAACATAATAATAATATATTATAAACTATACGAGAATACTTGGGAATCAGATATTCAGATCTAATGCAATGTCGAATGGAATGATGAACAATATGTATATGCTATATTGAAGGCTTATAAGTTATAGGTATAGTTTTTCTATTCAGATTTGTATTGATGTAGTGCATATCGTGCACATAGATTGTAGGTATATTTACATTTTAAAAGTAATATAATATCTGACATCAATTAGTTTAAATGCCAGGTGTAAATAAATATTTTTTTTAAACAATACATAATATACTGATTAGACGTATAGTAGATTTCGTTGCTTTATATAAAAACTTTTGATACGATTATTACTTATTATATTTTCCTGTTCTATATTTTGTAACGAATTATAGATATCAGAGATCACATTTTAAAATTGTTTAAAATATTTTCTACTAATTTGACGTATATTTATGTAAGTGGCTTATTTACGTATTAATTATAATTTATTTCACTGCTTATAATGTATGAAAAATCTCAACCAGATATCAAACATTCACAACATTACTACGTGTTAATTATCTGAACGAGTCAAACGTTTAACACACTCTAAAATACTGTACGAAAATATGTATGCTATAAAATATTATTATAGCCTAATAAAACCTTGTTCAACAAATTTTTATGTGGTCCTGGGCAAAACACGTATTTGACAAAACATTTAGATGATTATTAGGTACATGAGTTATTCCTTCTCAACGACGAGGAAACTTTTACCGAGTCCTAAGTGATTTAACTCGTTTTTTGATCAAACTCCAGTAAGTGTCATCGCGCGTGTTGAACTACATACAAAATCGTAAATCACATGCATTTTAATTCATATAACAAATAAGCTATATTTTGTAACATAATGTACCGTGATGACATTGTGTTTTGTATGTAGATGGCGAGAGCTCAGTCAAGTGAAAATAAACTTGAATGCAAATACTTGTAAGCGAAGCCTTCAGACTTGTTACCAAATGCAAAAAAATATAAATTTACTATATACAACTGTCCGAATATAATGTTTTACTTGTGTTAAGTTGTTTTTTGTATTTTTAATTAATCTTCCGGTAAACACGTTATAAAATATTTATTTTTTCATAATTGCTCTTTGAACACTGGATCTGATAAAATATGAATGTGTTGTATTTCTGTTTAACCGTTAACAAGAGCGAGTTGAATAAATAAATATGTTTTTCTATTTCTCAGCAGAACATTTTGTAAATAATTATAATGAATGTTTAATAATTAAATAAAAGACAACAGAACATGACTATACACGGTTTAATAGAACGAAGGAGTGAGAGTATTGATATGTTATATTTAATAAACATTTATACATAACTACTCATATATTACAGTATTATATTGTATAATTAAATCCATAATCTTCTTCTGGTAATATATGGTCATATAGACATTCAACATGTTCTAGTAACATATAATTCAAAATCGATTCAACCATAAAAAATAATAATACAAAATATCTATATGATAATCAATAATGTTAACAATAATGTCTTGGATTGTCCTTTAAAAATTCCTAAATCACGCACGTGGGTCTTCAACAATTTCCGCATGCTGAACCGGACCAAGTATAATAATATGATAAATATAATATAACCACCCCGGCATATATTTCTCAATTGTGCACAGCAGAATACACCAAACCCTCCTGCCGAGAGATCTTTCGCCAAATACCATTTGTGTACAAAAGAAATAGATATTTATTTGATTCGACTGACTGCCCAAGTGCTCGGACATGTAGTTATTAGTTATTACTATTGTTATTATATCGGAGATGACCCATGATGGGCCATTTAGCTACTGGCTCACACGCCCGCTCAGCGTGTATACAGGTAATAAACCTTGACCACGAATATCTTCCGAGACCCTTCACCACAATACTGCAGCTCTGTGCATTGTACTCTTGCAGCTTTAACCTCATTTTTAGCCCATAAATCATTCATTCAGACGAGAAAGACGAATAGAAAAACAACACGCTCCACATCACACACAATCGCACCACTGTGTGATACCTGCAGCAACAATATCCGTATGTGAATGATTTTTTTTTTTTTTTAATAACGTGACATTATTATCAATCATCACTTGCACGCGCCCGGTCTGACAGCTCTATAGTTATCATCGTTTTCTTCACATACGAGCAACCATGTTAGGATTGAATCTCTCTCCTTTAAAAATATATTGGTATATACTTCTTTTAATACGTTTCTACACGGGACATCGATTTAAATAAAATATTGAAATATAATTATTTATTAAAAAAATAAGGTAAAAATGCCCTCACCCAACCTAAGTAGTTGCTATTGCTCTGATTGATAACAGATAATTGACAATATTTTCTTCTAAAAGCTATCAAATGTACAAAATATTCAGATACGTTTTATGGTAATTTTAATTAATACGCGGCTCATTCGCTCAGGCTCGTTTTCGTATGCAATAATTTACCATCGAATTCAAATTTAACACATCATCACAACTAAGACCTTACTCAGAGTCCAGTGGTATACTCAAAACCCAATCACACAACAGAAGCGAATTTCACGGTTTTTTAAATTGTATTCTCTCGTCCACTGCGCTTGGCCTACCAACGCACCAAGCACGTGTCGATGATATTCCATTGCATCCCGCTGCTAAACTATCGCTTCATGCTTCAAGTTATGAATATTATCGCGCACTATACACATTAAATATTGTATGAACTATGTAAATACCACGGAGCATTACACCAGACATTTACGATCGCTCTGTATTTATAGAGATCTCTAACAGTGTACAACCTACCTTCATATTATTATAATATTTATACTGCATTATACACGTGTATCTCCTACAGTATATGTATACGCATACAAGCTCACGATACGACGGACGTCTATTTATTTATCATTTTTTCTTTCTTTTTCGAATAAACATCTATTTCGTGGCTCAACGTTCGTACATGCGACGACGATAAATAAATGAAACTTTTATCCGGCGGATCTGCGAACGGCCATTCCCACGAGTATCCCGTGAGCGTTTCCTTCACGACGACGCGCGACGTGTCATAACCGGATCCCTCCGGCGAAGAGAAGTCACGAATTCCTCCATGCTTTACTTCTATTATATACCGTTGCAACTTCGAATGACACACCATACCCGTTTCTCTCGTCGCTGAGTTTATAGGTATTCACGATTTACTTCCCCTGCGCGTGTGTCTGCTGTATCGAACGCATTGAATGCATTTTCGTTTCCCTACTTACCTTCTAATGATGAAAAATACATTGATCGCCAGACACACGATTCACGCCCATGTAAATGTGGCAAGTCTTTCCATTCGTACAACCCTGCGTACGACAGGTTTAAATTCAGGATCATGAGTCATCATGTTATATTTTACAATACCTTCGTATACGAAATCTAACGATGCAACACGCTTATAATTTATATTCTTACACAGTCGTACAATTTCATAACAACAATTACGAGATATTTATTCGATTTCTACAGTATTATGATACTGTTGGCATAATTCATATGTGTAACATTTATGTGTGTATACTGTATAGTGGCCTATACATAGATACAATTACGTTTTATGATTTTGATAATAAAAAAAAGTTTAAACAAAAGAATAGTTTCAAGCACTTTTGACGCAAGTTGTTTATACATTTCTGTTTTGATGTTTAAAGTTTAGGTAAGAGTATTAAATTAAATTTCTGTAGGTTAGGTTAGGATTAAACTTAGAGTATCCCGCGCGTATACATAATATATTGGTGCACTACTTAGTTCTCTACTCATGTTTCTGTTGTTTTTAATAAATAAAAATTGAGAGTATAGATCTAATTTTAAAAATGTAGGTATTTCATACGATATTATATCTAATATTTTGTAATAATTTGATAACTTAGGGTATAGACTATAGAGAGTATATTATTAGCGTGGTATAAACACATTACACACTCGCTTGACATCTGACAGTAATTGGTGAGTTCTGTCAATTGTCATTAAGGTAATTTACACGAAGTCTGTGAGTTATCTTAACTTAATCATTTAAAGAATATCATAAATACGATACCTAGTACAAAACAAATTATTTAACACATTAATTCTTTCAATTGCATTTGGAACACAGGTTAATAGGTACTTTAAAAGACTATATTTAAAATATATTTTCCCCATTAATTATTGTTATGTTATTTAAACTTTAAACAAACTATCAAGAATTGGGCTATTTCCAAAAATATAATTTTTGTCGTTTACTTATACAGTATAATATATATACATAATACTACCTAGATTTTTTTTTATAGTTTATTATTATGGGTATATATATATATATATATATATATATTATATATGTGTGTGTTTGTGACATATGTTATATACTTATATGTATATGGCCTGCGTGCGTATTTGTAAGATGGTATCCATTAAAAAAAATAAATGTTATATAATTTTCTAGATCTATGATTAGACACGTACTATATACTAAATAGTAAATACTATAAACGCCGTGTCTATAAACTTGCAAGCTAATAACGAAGAGGATAAACTAAAATTCACAAGAAAAAAATAATAAACCTTCTTTATTTATTTACACCTCCTGTCGTCCGGACGTGAACATGCGATATATATTTTTTTTTATTTTCAGCGTGATCCACCGTCATATAATGCATTTTTGTACATTATAAACGTTGTAAAAAACCGTTCTAATGGATTTAATTGGTCAGATGTTAATAGCATATGCTCCCGGTTACGATAGTCAGCGATGTCCCCGTCGCACACATAATATACACAAACTCACGCTGGCGACGTATTATATATGCGTGTGTGTATAATTTTTACTTTTTTACGATCATCTCAAGTCACTCGTGGACCGGTTGATTTGCATTTTATGGTTGCCGACAATTCTGTGTGGTGGCCCCCAAGCTCACGTCACAATAGGTATTGCTCAGTCTCAGTGCGCTCACGATCCCCATATTGCAATTTGTCCTTCTGCACGAACTAATAATTTAAAATCCATGCTTTAATAATTGCACATCAAACTATACAGTTGAATTCATATTAATATATTATTTTATATTACTACTATACGCACGTATTCGATATAATACATCTACGTTACAAATAATAATCTTTACAGAAAATGTACACACAGACGAGATCGCTCGTTTAGCGTACACAAATCCATTAAGAACAAATTGCATTTAAACGAGATGATTGAATCTGTTTCCAAGGCATGGTGTTTACACGTAAATCAATCACTGCCTAATGTCTATTTTCGGGAAGATGTGTGGTGCCGCGACCGCCGACCGCGATACGACCAACATAAAGCGGATGGAGTCAGAACACAGGCCGATGTGCGAGGGAATAATATATAATATGTATACATCAGCCATATGGGACACATATTATACAGGTACTATATTATTATACATTTGCACGTATCACTGTTGTATAATATATTACTGTCCCCGCGGTGTTAAAAGTCGCATACAATATAATAATGATAATAATAATTATAATAATGGTCGTTTCGCCAGATCTATACAGAAATATGCCTATGGATAGATATAATATAATATATGTACAAGCCGTGGAGACGGCGGTGACAAAGCTTCCGATATGCGAGACCAATCGCGCGGAATAGTCGTAATTAAACATCTGTCGGATGTAAACAATGACGGGCCCACGGACACGTAATGGGTTCTTTTTAATCCTATTGTCAAACGGCCCGATAGGTATGTCCTCCCACCATTTTTCATTTTAGGTCCATGACCGAGAAAAATGTTAAAATCGCTGCTCGGAAACAATAATATGGTACCTGCTATATACCGTACAGACACGTCATACGTGGCTGGTACACATATTATTATAAACGTGTAATGTTTTAAGTACAAACATGATGTTAATTCACTATAAAACGTCGTAATAAAATGCGGACATAATAATATCTTTTAACACAATTATTTTTCGATGGACTGCACATGCATTCACTATTCACAAGAGACAGCATCGGTCATTATTGGTTATTTACGGTCGTCAAATTTAAATAAATTAAATTAACACAGGTATAACACGGGCTAAAGATATTTTGTAATTCAATTATTTGTATGCAAAAAACGTATGGCAGCGGCTATTCAGGAAAAAATAGCATGTGAATAAGTATGCGCGAATAGTATTTAAAAATAAACAAAAATTATGGTTACCTCTATTATATAGATATTTAGATTTTCGAGTGTATTTTGATACATAATAGTTAACCTGCAGATTTGTTAGAAAAACTTTTGTCAAAAATAAATTTACTTTGAAAACTTTATGTTTCTAGAAGTAAGAAATAAAAAAATCTGTATATATTTTGAAATATTTTTAAATCTTAATGAACAATTAAAGAAATGCTATCTGATTCACGCTCTACTCAGGATCTAAAATGTTTAATTTTTATTATTGAAAAATTATAGTTTTTACTTTTGGTTACAACGGATATAAGCATATAACATTATTTACAATTTAACACATTGAATCCACATTGAACATTTTAAGGTATACCTACCATATTATCACCTTATTACTCATACATCGATTAGAAATGATTGATCATTAATTGAAGTAGGTACAACGCATGGTTTCAAAAAAAAGTTAAGTAAGTTATTTATAAATGTATAATCATTAAACATTGTATACACATATATTATAAACTATCTAATATTACATATTAAATTTAAATAACTGGGAACATTTTTTTATAAGATGTATTGATCTATAAAGTAACTAGTTCTACTGATATATAAACGTGGGTGGTTATAACTTTATAAGAAATATCTACAAGTTGCTTGTGAATTGTACTTTTATATACCTAAAATCAGTAAAATCGAAGTAGTAATTAAACACAAAAAGACAATAATTATCATTAAATTGCACATAGATCGACACAAAGCAGTAACATTAAGTAGCTCCGACACTGACAATCAGCAATTTCCGACCTTGTAATTTATAATACCATTGATTAATTTGAATACTATGCATGATGAATTCACACGTGCAAATGAAATAATATTGTTAACAGTTGACTTTTCAGGTGCTCCGATAATACAAAAATACTTGTGGAATGCGGCTAATTATTGAACTTTTTAGCACCGTTCGGCTATAATACCAAACGGACTTATTATTTTATCAAAATATCCACAAGGAAATCGATTAGTCGGTACCATTATGTCGCTCGAATTATTATCTAACATCAGATAAAAAGAACCGATACATAAATCCTGAACGCAGGCACTCATCCGGACTACGTATGAGAAACCACATATTATATAAATACGGTGTACCTACCTATACAAGTGTTTTTAAACGAGCGGTACATTGCAAACAATATAACGATATTGGGAACAAACCCGGACGGACACACGTCATTACTATTGGGACCGCAAACATCAGAGAAAAAAGCACATTTGCTGGTCGGCGTTCGTGTTTTTTTCTTTTTTCTTCTTCTTCATTTCGTAACAATGAGATGAAAGATTACCGACAGGACGCGATATTATGGAGGTATATTATACCTACGTCTCTTATTTGGGGCTGCGCCGGCGACGTTATTTGATTAACAGTCTAATAGTGGCCCTCACAACGTTCCCAGAAAAATATTTCTTCTAAAACCGTATTGTACATAACAGATGTAATAATCTGCTACAAATCTGTAAAATATAATATATTTTTTTTCATCGAGGATCATGTGTATCGTGTGTGCCGTGTGTACAGTACTTGAATCGGACGATCATGAGTGACCACAATTTCAGCACACTTCTTATCGTTTATCCTTTTACCCCAATTTTTTCTGCAGGAACGCACTTTTTCCATTTATGAATACTTTTTGCCTCCAAATCGATCGCTTTATTCCGTTCTAAACACACTCACACATAAAGTCTTTGGCCGAAAGATCTAATAAAACTAACAAAAAAAAAAATAGACACGAAATGTTCCAAGAACAATCCGTAGCTACATTCATAATGCTTACCTATTATGCGGTGATATAACCCTGTTATACCTTTTGGCTATTATATCGTCTTTTTGACGTGCCGAAACTCATGCGTGTCAACGCCATGTGGCGTCTGCGACTATTACCGTAATATCATGATATTATGTAAACATGGTATAAAAGGTATAATGTTACACACTTACGCCGCATCATATCACAATATACGTGAAGGCCGCCCCTCAATAAATGCGAGGAACAAGTGAACGTTTATTATAATATACAATATACACAACGGTATAAAATGTATGACTGTGACGAGTGGAAATGAAATCAGATCGTCGAGAGACGCAGGTATACATACGTGCAGCGTATACATATATATGTGTGTATAATAAAGGTGTACTAATAAAAATAAAAATGTAAATAAAAATACCTCCAAACGTCTGGGCAATTATAAGAGGATTATTAGAACGCACGCGGGGAACCTGCACCGCCGTCCATATATATATATATATATATATATATACCTGCACTAACGCCGCCACCACCACCTGTTGATGTCTTCATGACAACAATATCATATTATTATCACAACGAAAAACTAATAACGAAATAATACGAGGACCGCAGACTCGGGCACAAGGCGATATAATAATAAATAAAAATAACAATGATATTATGAAACACAGGTATAGTATATAATATATTAAACGTAATGTAGAGGTATATGATCACATTGTGCGGTGTGTGTAAAATATTGATATTTATTAACTACAAGCGGAAGGTTCACACACACGCACAGATATTTTACGCGTACGACGTAAAGCATAGTAGATGCCACGGCTAAGGTACACGCCCATTCGTTTTGATTCGGCGTTGGAGTTTCGCCGTGCGTGTAACATAATATTTATAATTTTATACGTCGGTTATATTATTATTGTATGTCTTCTACTCACTTGCGTACGCGTTAATACGAACACGGTCACGGCTCTATCCACGGGGCAGAGAAGAAGACGACCGCGGCAGCAGCGGCGCGGAGGCCGGACAACCGGTGCAGCGGCGAACGTCGTCACGATTATTGATTGTTGGACGTCATCATGGATGGACGGAAAGACTTTTGAGTAAGTGAGAGGGACGGACAGAAAAACCGGCAAAACAAAACGCCGATACCGCGAAAAAAAATCTCCTCGCTCCACCACCCGCACAACGATTCACTCCGCGTACACGTCGTCGCCGTCCGACTGCGAGATCTAACTAAGTCATTATATTACCGGGCCGAAAATTCTCCAGACTCGTTTCAAACGCACGCCGCGAAACGCATCCATTATCCGTAATATATAATGCGTACACCAATAGCCAATATATGATTATAGGAGTATTATATTATGTACGTTGTGTGCAATAGTCTTATCATGTACGTGGAAATATATAATATTGTAGATAAATAATGCACTACACGCAGTTTACACAGTGCAGTAATATATTAATGCACGCGTTAGCTGCTAGCGGCGTAGTATACGTCTTATAATATAAAGGTATGTGGAAGATATTATGTACGTGCATGTGTGTGTATTTGTGTGTGGATGCGCGGTTTATTGTGCGGATTGTTCAAACGATTTATCGCACCGACTGATTCGCACACGAATTCGTATTACTACCTACCCATATATAATTATATAAACATTACTGCGAGTGTAACCAGTGTAGGTATTTTATACGTACGGAGTGCCCTCTAACCGATGTCCCGTCGACTACACCATATTGTTATGAAGACGAGATTATTATTATATGTTGCGGTTCGTTTCCTGTAGTACAATCGGTGAATCTATACACAAAATACTCGTACGAAAGTGAATGCTGCGATATTGTCTTTATGTTGCATGCGGCGTCCTTTATTTTATAATATATCAATGGAGGCGAATTGTTTAATAATCGCGGACAAATGTCGACACGACCCCGCCGGCCGTCGTGGACATCGTATTAACTTTTAGCTTGGACCTCCACCCCTGCAGAAATATTAAAATATCGTGTAAATACAATCAGTTCGTATTTCTCAATAACGGCACTAGTAGTCCAAAACAATTTATATGGTCGGCGGCCTACTCCACTATGTTTACAGATTGACACTGTGGTTCGACAGTATATGTTTAGAATATCGGCGATACATTTTTCAGCTGGAACTTTTCGAACTTGTGGTCCGTTCTCAAACTCTACGCTTCTACAGTGAGGTTCTATAAACCTGCAGCGTTCTTCTGTAAACTCCGGAATTCACGGTAATCTCAATCCAGACGTTAGCCCTTCATTGGTATTTTGTATAATAATATACAAAAAATACTGTGGATATATCTGACGAACGGATAGCCTAAATAGTTTCTATTGATTATCAACCTTGCGCGACTATACAGTACAGTTACCATCGGTTTTCTTCATATCCGTAGTCTTATATTATTCACCACCGTTCAATTCACTGCGAATTTCAATCGAACCATGTTCCTACACCGTTAGCATGACCACATAAACAAGTCCATATGCACGGTATTGTGCAGTCCAACGAAATTACGACAAAGCGAGTCATGAACGAGCCTCAGCCTCCTATATCACCTCCAACCCGATGAAACGCGCCGCCTTCTCGTTAAGGTAGAATTTACATCATTTACGGTCATCTATATTATTCAGGCTCCTTGTAAGACATCTGTATTCCTACCTGCACCACTAAGATGCTGATTTAGAATGTATTGTATATTTGTATTTGCATATAATGTGTACTGTGTTGTGTGTATATTGTTTATAGGTTTGGAACATCCAAGTGAAACCAGATTCGTAAAATAATTAAGCGACATATCGAGTTAATATTGCATTTGTTCATCATCGCCACTTCATAGTGTTCATATTATATAGTCTCGAGTCTAATAGTAATATATAATATAGATCTTATTTATGTATAGCTGTATAGGTATATAGTGTTTATTTTAGCCTATGGGTACAGCAGTGTTATTAGGTATATTATGTTACGATATCTTTATGTGACCGACAGCAACTAACTGGAGGTGTTCGCAATATGATTTTTCAAACTGGTCCAAATCTAATTGGTCGATATGTCTTTATAGTGCACTGATTAATGATTATATTATAGTGACATTGTTGTCACGAGAAAAAAATGTTATTAGATAACATACAGCGGGGATTTTTAATGGTATTATTATTTCCTGGCACAGATATATTATACTTCTCTCGTATACAATATTACAATTCTATATATGCACCTTTAAATTTGAAAACCTCTTTATAATTTACATTTACTACATAGTACATAATAATATTGTATACAATTTATAATCTACATATACGGTTTTCGACGGATTATTATTATATGGTAATACGGTTTCTTTCGAACGTTCTTGGTTGGCGTATATACCTATGTGATTTAAACGTAATACTAATTGATGACTTTCCGTGAGAATATGATAAAGAAGTAATATACATAATACATAAATAGGTATAGATACTTAAAACGCTCGTGACAGCTGCAGCAGTGACGAACGAAAACAATGAGAATCACCTAGGCAGCAATCTAAATCCCTGCTTTCCTCTTTTAATTCGAAACAATAGGTTTGCGGTCAATATTCCACTTGGCGGTGACACGTTCACGAGGTCAAAAGAGCGGTCCTGAGAATAAGTTTCACGCACGTAAACCGTAGTATATATACGAAGAGATACCTTACATAGAGCGGAACCGATTTTTTTTTCAAAAAAATTGTTATTATTACTTTTTTCCTTATTTTTTTTTTTTTGTCGGCGCATACTTTGGCTACCGAAGACTCGAATTCCTTTCGTCGAAGACCTCGGACGAAGGAAAAAAATATATATCATTCCATTCCATTCTCTTTTGTATACGGTAATTCGTGTAGAAGGATCTCTCACACGAGACGAAGAAGGAAAAAACCAGTATTATTATATGATTACAACGTGTTGAGATCTGTAATTCGGTGTCCAATAATTTTCGGGGCTGGCCGCCGAGTGATACACACTCGTACAACTCCTCCCAGCGTCTGTGATTAAAATTTAATTGATTTTTTTCTTCCCTATTTTTTTTTTTCATTTTTATTTTTTTATTACCATTATATTATTTTTGTTTCCACGTCGTCGCCTATTTCATAAAATGTCGAAACGCTTCGTCCGGTTTATTGGACAATAAATTACATGTACTATTTTTCAATAGGGGGCGTACCGTTCGTCCATCACACTGTCGGACTGCTGCGCGTGTTATTGTATGCATGTACCTAATAATAATATGCGACATCCGCCCGGCTGGGAAATCCGAATAGGCAATTTCTCCGATGTTTTTGATGATTTAGGCTTAGCTTCAGGTCCATTGAAATGTTACTTTTGTAAGTAATTAAAATTCATACATATATTATAAACACAGACTATCTATAGGTATTATAATATGATGTATTGTGTACGTCGGAAGATGGAAATATACAAAGCTATTTATTAATATTGAATAATAACCTTAACTAGACAATTATTTATACTGATGGGTGGGAAAGATATATTATTTATCATTTATGTACACTATATAATATATTTTTTATATGCAAACATATTTTTTTTTAGGGGAGGACCGAGTGCTTTAGTACCCCCTAGTTAGTAATAATATTATGCCTGTCTTGAATTCGTATTCCTATTTTAATTTTAAAAGTAATTATAAACAATGTTTTTTAGTGATTTTTAATACCAAGAAATCGTAATTTAGCTACTTTTTATTTTTACTCGCTCTAAAATAATTTCTATGTGAAATTCAACCATACAAAATATTGGAATTCTTAGTATAATAATATAACATGTCTATTAAATGATGTTACTTGTGTATACTTTGAAGCCAATACGATGGTGGTCATAAAGTTATACCAGATGTCAATTCACCGTAATTCGATTAAAGAAGGTTAGATTTTTAAAGCATCTGTGCAATAAAATCAAACAATATCAAAACTTCTGAAGACTTTCGAAAAAATTATTTTTGTTAAATGTATTAAAAACAACTACCCCAAAAACTCATAAACAACAAATAGAGTTTTGTAACGTTTCGACAGTTTAAGATTAAAAAAATATTTCCGATTACAATAGTTGTACATCTGCCGATTACCGATGGACATTATTACTTGGTACACCCTTTTCTCGTGCATATAACACGCACAACCAGAACGAATACGCTTACTGATATTTGTGGGAAATAGTTGGGATACTTATTTTTACTGTGCAAAATTTGTTTTATCGTCCTGTGACCTATCCCTGCGCAGCATAATGACCCTCTGAAAGTCTGGAACGAGTTTTTTATTATTATTTTTATCCCCATACAATTTATTGCGTCTTTCTAAACATTGGAAATTATCAGATACGTATTATATACAGTAACACGGGAATGCAATGCGTTCGTTCATAAGCCACGACGCTGTTACAGAAGAGAGTACCTATAGCTTTTATAGGTTAAAAAAATGCTCACATTTCGGACAGGCATTACATACCTATACAATATATAGATACGTCGCACCATAAACGACCTACACGACCGAAATGAAAACACCACATCAGCATGATATAGCGTGGATATGTATTTGGAAAGAAAAATCCGCTTATATACTACACTTGGAGCGCACGGTTTTTAAACGGTTCGCTTCGTTCATCCAAACGGTCTGAGTACCGGATTTTATTGGTATTATAATATAGTGTATATACCCGAGCAGACCTCTGTAAAGGATCACGCATTATAGCGGGATTATAATATAATATATATATATATGTATAGGCGTATGTTATATTACGTATTTTGTATGTATTATTGTTATTACGTATAATACGCTGTGGCCGTGTATTCGGCTGGGGCAAACGCACAGAGTTCGACGGCCACGAAATTTAATTTTTCACCGCGTCCGGATATGGGGAAGTATGCTGTTTGTCGTTCTCGATCATAAAACATTTCTGTAAACGTGCATACCCCCCTTTTACAAAAATAAAAAATCAACGCTGGTCGCAGCGGCCACGGCACATAGCAGTAGAGACGTCGCAGTGGCCACGACATAATGCACATACATATACGTAATAATGCATATACTCGCGCGGTGTGCAGCACGTCGTGTTGTCGGCAGCGGCAGAGAACTGTCGAACACGCGTCATTATGCCCGTCCGACACGATCATATTATTATTATTATTATTATTATTATTATTATTATACACCACGGCGCGAAATGACGGCGGGCGGTGTCGTCGGGGAGAGGGGGAGGGGCGTCGGTATACGCGGTCTCACAAACGACGGACCACAAAGTATATAAATCAGCCGAAGTGCCCATATAAAAATATATTATAATCTTACGCGATGTGCCTACCCATTTGTATATATATATATATATTTACATGATACGTGCGTATACTGAGGAGTCGCATACCCGCCGCCACAGACCCACAGTCTGTGCCGCCGACGACGATCTATCGGAACGCGGGAGAGAGTAAAAACATCGTACCCGAACGTATATTATAATGCAGTGTACACTCTCGCATAATATAATAACGTTCGGCGAGCGTTCCCTTTTGTGTTATACAAAAGTAATATATATTATTATTACTAATCATTTTTCGATTTTCGCCGGCGTAATAAATAACACTCGTTTTGCATGAAACAACGCTGCTTCTGTACACTAAAATATACGCCACGGTGCCGTTGGTTGTGAGACCGTTATGCCGCAGCCACGGTCCAGTGCAACATATAATATTATAAGATCCACGTGGAACAAGAAGAAAAGTTATATTTTATACATTGTAGGCGTAAGAAGAAAAATACTGGAGTTGCGCGCTTCGGAACTAATTTTTTCTCCTCTTTCGTCAACGATCTATTGCGAAAGAAAACATATGTTAAAATTAAAAATCGATAATTTACGGACGCGTATAGCATAATTATATTGATATTATTATATTACATTAGTGATACTAACTGGTATCTGGTATATAAGAACATCCACGACGATTTTAACATATACATAATTCGTAGTATATATATATATATATATATATATTATGACATATTGATAGATAATATATAAATATTAAATATATTATCATAACATAATATTATTATACGCAACACCGCACTGCTGCAGTTAAATTATATGACGTGCGTACATACCGTCATATTATACAGTCATACAAATATTATTATATTCGGGTATGGAAACGAAAAGGAAAAAAAATAAAAATGGGCTTTGTAATCTGATCGACTTTTAAAAACGGGTGTCCGTAACGTTACTAATGAGATCCGACTGCGCTGTACCGCTTGTGCTTATATATAAATAGGTATATACATACCTACATATACGTTTAATAATAATAATGATAATAATATATTATAAGGTACGCACTGTACGCATGGTTGAAGTCGATTAGTGAGGTAGTGGTTCGTTTCGTATTCTTTATAATATATAATATACGACACACGGGTTTTCGGCATAATTATTATTCAGCCGTGAAATGGGTTGGAAAGAGAGAGAGAAAAATACAGTCCATCCGGATGACGTGCGTTGTTGTCGGGTCGACGTTTCACGAAAAGTTGACGCGGTAGATATTATAATATATTGTTATATTCTTAAAACTTCGGACGACGCCGCCGTCTCGCACTGCACCGGAACACGAGAGACGCGTCGTAATCGACGTAATTATATCGTTACTACGGACGCGTTGTGCACACGCCAAGGCTCGGTTTGCGGTCATTATAATATTTTTCGTCTACATTATACATACTCAAACGATTTATACTCTACAAAGTTCGTAACAACATAATATTAGTATATTATATTGGTATACGGTAGTATCACGTTTCCGATAATATTATATTATTATGCATAAATGCTTAATAGGTCTATAATATAAATCTATTTTTTTTTTCGATTAAAATTTCCAGTGACTTAAAGCGCCCCCTGATACCATAACCCCCCACCTACGTTAGGTTAGTCCCGGTTATCCTTGTGGGCATTTATTGCGCCTACATAATATTATCTATGTTATAATCATAGGTATATTTAATAGTATGAAGTCTAAAAAATAATAATCAAATTATTCCAAACGTGTTTTTTATTGTACGCTTTACATATTAATATATTATCATTAGCACAACGCATACAATAATAAATATACTATAAAATTTAATTGAATTTGAATAAATAATTTTTTGAAAAGGTCCTATAATGGCGGTAAAGTATTATTTTCTATTGGTTCAATTAGAAACCTGGACAATCAAGACGTCTATATGCGTACCTAAAGCTTGGACAATAGGTGCTTATGATTTTGCACATCTTAATGTAAATATAGAGGGGAAACATACTTTAGATTTTCTATGAAGATCTACAAATAATCTCGTAAAACAAATTTAAAATGAATTAATTAATAGTTTTTTTTTCTATGAGGAGCATAGTTTTCAAACTTAATTATATAATATTACATTATTCTAATGAAGCAATTATTCCATTATAAGACAATTTCAACAAAGTTCAGTGCCGTATTTCCTAGTAACCACTATAAGCTAGTGCTTAGGGTGGCAATTTCTCAAGGGCGGTAAATAATTTTTAATATTACATTTTTACTATATATGTAACTAAAACTAAAATAAAATGAAACTAATTATAAAATGTTATTAGACCAACGGGATTGCGGTAATATTTATATTTTATGTTTTCCAATTTCATAATCGTAGAGTCGTATGTTTTTATTTTTCATCATTAAAATTTTAAGTAAAAAATAAAAACTATAATTGTATGCTTTAATAACATTTTTTAGACTAGAAAAATATTTATAATAAAAGGCGACAAATTATTTAGTGCTTAAAGCGGCACAATGGTTAAATCCGGCACTGACAAAGTTACTAAATAACTTTAATTGTATATGTATATCTTCTTTAAATGCCTTTCATAGATATAGATTAATAACTTAATATAATATCTACGAGTAACACACACGTTGACTCTTTTATGTTATTAACTTTTATATATCATGTTTTCCCAACATGTCATGCTTATAAATAACAACATAATAGTATCATACCATCGCAATTAATATTTTTGCTGATTTTTGCAGAAATATATTTTAAAATTGTAATATTATTCTTAACTTCATTGTAAAAAATTAAATTAACATTCAATTAGACACCTATCTGCATTAATGAAACTATAGTTATTTGAATGAAGTATAAATAATATATTATAGATACTTCAATAATTGTGACCATCAATATTCTATGATTTTCAATTGCCCTTGGGCGTATACATATTTCCATAATATATATAAAAAGTGTCACTTCTTATTTACTTAAAAAAAATAAAAATAAATATTTTCTCAGAGTTCATTACATTTTCATTTGCTTTCTTCCCAACAACAAATGATGTTCACGCCTTTATTTGTTTAACCTGAGAAATTAACGTTTTTTAACCATGTTAAATATATTATAGGTACATTTAATAGGTACTGTACCTATTTTAAGTAAGTGCTGCACCTAAAATATAAATAGGAACCTTTTAAATTAAGTGATGCAATTGACACCTATTGGTTATTTAGTTATTACCTGTGTTTCTGAAGTTGTCCAAGTAAATATATATTACCTATATCTATATCTACATGGTACACTATGAAAATGATTTGCATTTAAATTATCATTGTACAGAATATAACAGACAGAACTAACAAATGTTCTTAATTTATTATATTTTAGTATATATTAGTATTTAATATATACCTAATAACGTTGATTATTTTTTTAAATTATTATGTTTGTTTACTAAAAATATTTAAAATTTAAATATTGATTGTGTACAACGAAGTTAAAAGGTACATCGCTAACTATAATTGATAACATTTATCACCTTTTTATGTTATATTCTCTTGTAAATCAATATAATATATTATGTTTATCCACAAAATTACGTAATTTGTTGCTAATATGCAGTCTACAGTCATAGACTTGTAAAAACTCCCTAAATATAAACTACTTATCCAGTACGTATTATGCTTGAAAATTATAAAAAAATTTCAAGACACTAAGAAAATTACATAAATATGATTTTCATACTTAAGTAATTTAATCGAAATAATTATTAAAAATGATCCTTTTAGTTAATTTATACTAGTATTATATGTACCTATATATAAATATATATCTAATCTATTATCATAAGTAAATTCGTTTATAATTTATACATATCATTTGAATCATAATAATACGTATTTTGAATAGCGACTATATGTGTGTGGTCTTACATAAAGCCGAAGGGTATATATTTTGAAACATATTTCAAATGCACACACACATATTTTATGTGAGTATGCAATGTGCATGACGTATGCAGTACATATATGTATTATTGGCGGTCAATTAAAATACTAATTAAACAGCACTATAGAAAGGTACTTCATTGTATTCCGAATGCAAATCAAATATGTATCTACATTCACGGACTTAAAAGCTTGCATTCAGAAAAGAGCGGACGCGCGGGTAAACACAGAAGCTCCGTAGACAGTTGAATAGAGTTAATTGTGTCTGCGGCCTTAATGCCGTTTTTTTCATACGCAATAATATACGGATCGGGTTTCTAAATGATCGTTTTGTAACGATAGAAATCCGGTTCAAATGATTGCTGAGAACGAATAAAAAGGTAGAAAAAATTCCGAAACTGGTGTGGTGGGAGCTGAGCACACAACCGAAGAAGAAGATTAGACGTATCGGTTTACGGTAATTCAATAATATAACTTCTTAGCGGAAAAAGGGTTTGTGCCAAAAACCATGAATGGAGTGCATAAAAGAACTCAACAATGCAGATCGACAGGACAGATATTATTTTTTTACACTTCCCCCTTCCTTTTTGGAAGCCAGTATGACAACAATAAAATATATTATAATATATAACCATATATATATATAATGTATACTTAGGTATGTGTGTGTGTATTGTTGTTTATATATACTATATGCAACGTATAATATGTTTAACAAAGTGTAGGTACCCTATTTTTTCCCATTGTACATGCCGACGATTATATAGAGGTACTAAGGTACCTCTATATTATATCTATATGGTTTTCAGTCATGTTATATGCTTTTGTAGTTTTGTGGGTCTAGACGAAAGCAAATTAACACACTTATAAAAAAAATAATAGTAGTTATAATTTGCCGTAAATTAGAAGGTGTGTTCCCCTCCTTACAATGAAATATTCCTAAATGTATTTTTACAATATAATATCTCCTTCCAAAATATGGCATGGCGGTCCCTGCGACTATTGTATATACACATTCCTACTCATAATTACAGGTCTTCTGGCATAATTACACGCATGATTTTAACCATTTAATATCCACTTGTGATCCCCTATTAAGTTGATTGATGGCATTTTGATCCCTTGCTCTAACCTCAAAAATCAGAATTCAATACGGTACATTTTTAATAAATTTTGGGTATGGTATGTACTTAAAAGCAATTTCGAAAATAATTTTGTATCCTAATGTTGTGTACATAAATGATAAGATCGTCATTTTAGGCGGGTTTCTTCATTATAAGTAGTATTATTCATTGGCAATGTATCATATAATTAAAATCCAGTTAAAATGATAAAATAAATCTCAAAATACTAGATAATGAAGTATACAAAATATATTATACAAAATTAAAACAGTTAGGTAATTTACTAATTTATATAACTTTAGTGTAGCATTTGAAAGAATGAAAAATTAATTTATAACAATTAAACTATTATCAGGCGCCTACACTTGAAACAAATATAAAAAATAACTATTAACTTGAGCTTATCTATAAAAATATTGACGTCAAATAGTTGTCATTTGTAACTATTTTTTTTTTAACTTTGTATAACTTTTAGATGTTAGGTAGGTACATACTCTAACAAATAAATATCAAAATTTTATCATTAATGTTTTTAATACATTTTTTAGTTGATAAATATCAATAGATAACATGTTATAATTTATTTCAGAATTTAAATTATTGGTTTAAATAAAAAACTATTATTACTTAGTATTAACACATATATTATTAAAATTAAAATTAAAGTTTTTTCTGTCGAGTATTTACATTTTATAGGTTTAGACGTTTAGTCTAAGGTAAAGTCGTTTAGATATTTGTATACTGCATTAAAAGTAATTTAAAGTTGACAGCTAAATTTGAAGATTAAAACATTCATTACACAGTGATAAGGTTTGTTAAAGTTTTATTAAACAATTTTTTGCAACTTATTTGAAATTCAGTTTTATGATAAAGTATATCGTCAGTGATTACTGATAAGTCATTAATTTATGATATAGATATGTAATCCGAAATTATAAAATATTAAGATAAAAATTGATGTAATTAGTCATTGCATATTAAACTTTGGGAACACCGTTAGATATATTTAGCTTACTCGTGTTCCAGCTGATAAGCAAAGAATCATATTATTATTTCTATTATATGCCAATATTGATAAACTACCTAAAATATTATTGTATTAACTTATTACCTACTTAAATTTCTCGTTCATTATAAATTAATCATTAAAATAATAGTCATATATTTTATAAATCATTTAATTTACGTTGGTGATTGGTGGACGTTAAAACATTCAAACAACTACACAACATCAGTAAAAATAATTTATTTTATTAAAAGGGGATATATGCCCGTAGGGTAAGCCAGGTGAGGTAAATATTTTAAGAGGTTGGAAATGATAATTAAAGTGTACCTGTGGTTCTCCTAAAGAATAAAATTGATGACCATTGTTTTTTTTTTTTTGTTATAATAATTTTCAGATATTAGTTAAAATAATAATTTTAATAATACAAGATGAAATAATAAAGTCAAGATAACTTAATAATATATATTATAAATATTGTATATTAACTTACGATTTTATACTTGAAGCATGTCCGGCATACGTTCGCGTAACGCCGTTAACAATGAGTAAGACACAAATAAACGCAGCAAAATTAATATTCATGCCTGAATCGTGTCTCGGCCACAATTTTTAATCGAACATATTGACTATCGCACGACGTTAAATCACTACAATATTGCACTGTGAGCTTTCCATACATTCATATTTGAAAAATCACGAAAATCACTATACGTTGTATACTGTAACTTAGATATTTGTAAAATATATATATATTTATATATTTATAAATTTATGCTCATGTGTATATATAAATATATATTAATAATTATATAAATAAAAATGTTATATTTATGGATAAAATTTAGAAGAACGAATAAAACGAACTAAAAAGACACACCACACCGTCGTACTGCATTGCATTCACAATGGTCCGTGAAGAGGCGTTACCGTCTGAAAGAACACTGAATTAGAAACCGGCGGTCGGGTCCCTCCCATGTTGTTTTTTTCACAACCCCTTAACCCCCTCCATACAAGATTTTACTCTCGTTATCAAAAACGGTCGCACTTCAACAAATATAATTACGGTACAGAATACCTCGAAGTAATAAGACTTTTATTATTATACTCCGTATAGAAATACTCAAAAATAAAATATAATATAATGTAGTAAATTATATTTACAACATTAACGAAATGTAAAGATATTTTTGATCTCATATTATTACTTATTTAAACATAAAACAAAATTTGTATAGTTATTTTAGTATTATATATAAAAGTATAGAACACATACACTTAACTCATTTTTAATTTCTTAAATTTTAAATATTTTTTTTTCAATTTAATACAAATAAATTATTGTGAACTAACCTGCTTTGGTATTTAAACACATTATTTTTATAACTTATGTAGTTTTGTTGTTTAGTTAAATTAACTTTAAGCTTTAAATTATTAATGAAGAGTAATTTTTAATTTTTATTTCTAAATTGGTCTGCCTCTACACATTTAATTCCTATATAATATTAAATTATCTACTACCTTGTATTATACATTTCTATCATAACCCTGATACTTTAAAACTTCTAATAAAGGCAAAAATTTAAAAATTTAAAACTTAAATTAATTTAATAAATATTATTGATCAGTATTCATTACTATATTTGTTATAATCAGGAAGGTACAGTGTAATTGTTTATGGAAAATAATACCTAATACTAAAATGTTTTAAATATTGTTATATTTGTTTTATCAATGCTGTACGTGTATGTTTCACTGCCAATATTATCAACCACACTGTTTAATACTTAATAGACCCACCTGTCTATATAGTATACCTACATAATATATAGTCGGGGATGAAAGAAAAATGCACAGCGGGGAGGATATCATCGACACGGTCTAATTTGGGAGTTGTGCTTGTCCACGGACAAGAATAAAGAAGTTATTATACAAATTATGAACGGCCCCCCACATGGTGGTCTATGGATAATGGGGAAAAAAGATCGAGAGATTTGTATTATATTATGTATGGTAAACGTGAATCGATAAAGGGAACAACGTGCCGTCCAGAACGACTGTTCAATGACAATCATTTTTTTCCCTCTGTATTATATTATGTAGTTGGTAATTTATAAATGGACCATGCACCGTTGAAAAATATTTGCGCAGAAGCTAAGCAGTTGTTTTTTTTTTGTAATTACTAATTTAGTTTGAACCATTACAATTTGTATTGTTTGAAGCACTTAAAATGAATAAAAAAATAAATAAAGAGATTAGTTTTATGTAAATATATTATAAAATATATTATACATATAACATACGGAAAAATAAAGTATAACTGCATTTAATATATAACACGTAGGTTGATAATATTTTCAAATAAATAATTTTAGACTTATTTTAATAGTTGTAAATTGAAACGGCAAGACACCGTACGGTACTGCAGGGTACTAATTACTATGAAATTTTTTAACACTACAGCTATAATAACTCAATAAACCACGAGTACATTTTGGTATAGTATATTAGGTAGTATATTTTAATACTAGTATTGAAGTATATATTAATATTATATACAACTAACGTCCAACAGTAAATATTGTGTTTTAAATAAACAAAATAACTATAATAATAATAATTATGGGTCAAAACGGGTCGAAATATTTTAAAAATTTTATCAGGTACCTATATGAATTGATAAAATAAACATAAGGTGTAAATTTAAAGTATCTACAGCTATCGTTTTTGAATTACAATGAAATGAGAATATCGCTACATGAATATCCAATTTTCTAAAAATGTCTAAAAAACTTCAAACGCTCATAAAAATTTAATTTGAGTTTCCTGCAGTAGATTTTTTAATATTTGATAAAGGTAGATTAATCATTAAGGAATCTTGAACTAAATTTTGAAATCTTAGATATAAAAAGAAAAAGTATCATGAATTTCTAACTCAAAATGATTTGCAACATTTTTTGATTTTTACAAATTTTGTTGAAATTTTAAATTCAAACGTTCATAAAAAATTATTCAATCAACTTTTTTTTTAACTTCCACTAACAACAAAAAAACATACAAAGAACGTCGTATTACATTTTAAAGTTTTTTGAACTAGAGTAAAATTATTTATCGACTTACTTTAAAAAAAAACTAATAATAGTCGAAAATATCATATGCCTATAAAATATATGTTCAATACTAGTCAAAATATTTTGAAGATTTTATGGTGTATAGAAAATGCGGGTATAAACATTCAGTGAAAATTACACGACTTTGTAAAAACCAATTTTGGGTAAAAATATTCCTTTTTTCCTTAATTTTTTGTTTCTTTTCCTCTTTTCTCTTCATCGCTCCGCTCAGAATCTAAAATTTAAAATATTAGTTTATATAGACTTACAGTTAAAAAGCTGACTCTTGGAGCAGAACTTTCAGGTTGAGGTATAATTGCAAGTTACACAATAATACTTTTTTGTTTTGAAAAACGCTATTGAAAGTGAATAGTCAGCAAATGGGCTTAAAAAGTTTCTTATAGCATCTCTTTAGATTTGAATGTGGCAACAAATTTTACTTTGTTGTACAGGTATAATAATTATAAAATATATTTATCGAATCGACGATTGTTTTAAAGAAACTTACGTAACTGTTAAAATGTATGAAATTTAAAAAAATGATGTGAATATTAAATATATTGATTTATTTTGTGTATTTACAAAAATATTTTTTTTTTCAATGTTTAGAATAAAACTAATGAAATTGTGTTAGAAATTTGAAAAGGCGTTATTCTCAGTGACCATATAACTTTGAGTTCGTCCATGCGGAGCATCTTCTGACTCCAGCGCGCGATCTTTATAATTTACGTTCAGGTGAATTCCGCGAGTTCTGGTTGCATTAATACAGTGGATCCAATTTGATGGAACTTAAAAATTTTCTCTATCATTTATATTAATAAATCCAATGATATTTTAAAGTATTTAGACTAATTTAAATAAATAGGTACCAGTGTACCACAGACCTATTCACAAGTCACACTATTCAACTACGTGTGTGACGCGTGCCATATGTTGGCATTGTCGTATCGACTTAATTGTTATAACTTATTTTAGTTCAATTAAAATATTTAATAATTTTAAAATAATATTAAAATAAACATTTTTAAAGTTCTTCCGTAATTTATAATAATTTGTCTACATATAGCGAGGCACGATAGCTATTATAATTTATAACTAATACATTTTTAATAAAAATAAATAAAACATAGGTATTACAATATTATGTTATGAATACAATTTCAATGTAAGTAGATGATTATATTATTTTAGATACATATAATTTTTTTATATGGTTTAAATAGATATAACCATAAGGTACATACTACATACCACGACTGACTAAAATGAAAACGACATCCAACAATAATTATAATATTTATTAGGGATTATTTATCTTGCACTTAGATAAATTTGAAAATCAATGATTCAAGTTTTTGGCTACAGAAATTTGTTAATAGACAGACATTTTTCATTTTGTATTTCCCAAATGGCTGTGTATGAATTTTCATTTGTATTCAAGAGTAAACAGAACACAGCTGGTAAGTACTAAAATATAGGTACAAAAACCCCATTATAATACAACAAAAGTCTAATGGGTCATTCGCTAAAAGAAAATAATTATCCTTCACTGTTTTTGGACTGTTTATGTAATAGTGTACTTTAGAAAGTGATTTTGGAAGTTTCACAAACATCGTATAACCCACGTTAACGAGAAGTACCTCATATCTAATTAATTACTGTAAGTTTATTTACATATGTTAAAGTCAATGCTGTTTCTAAATAATTGTTAGCTAATTCGTGTTTTATGATTTTTGAAGGATGATCAGTAACATAATCGCCCTTTTTGTTTTATATGTACATATATACTAATAATAGTTTGTTGAACAACAATTTTGGTATCCTTGCTTTCATTCGAATACGAGCTTGTTAAAGTTTTTGAGATAAAATTGGACAAAAAACATGATAAATGCAAATAATTAATGTAAATAAATTATCCTAAATAATTTAACTATATATGATTTATTAATGCATTTTCATAAAATTTCTTCAGATTTAAATTCAGAATAATAATTTTTATAGAAACTTGAATACTTGACATATTTTTCTAAACTGTTAATTTTTTCTTTGACAAAAATTACACTAATTTCACTGTTCATATTCAATGCAATAATATTTCAGAAAACTATTTGTGTCATCAATCACACTAGCACGATGTTCACAGAAACAGAATTGAACTGAACATACACGTAAGGAACTAATCGCCAATCGGTACACAATGAATATATTATATTATAATATTATTGCTTTGCCGATTATAATTTTAATACAACATCATTTTACACCGATATGATAGTGACATCTCAATATAATAGGTATTTTCCATGCTTTTAAATTATAAGCTACTAAAAGCCATATATTTAATAATTGTGCACCAATTATATATTTAGGGATTATTGTAACCTACTGTATTACAAATAGAAAAATAAAAAAAGACAATAACTGGTGAATGATAATAATTAGTGATATAGTGGAGGATTAACTAGAAATAAGTATTAGTCATAAGTTTGGTAAGCAGATGCCATGGATACATATTATGTATATATATGTATTATGTACATAGTATACATAACATTTTAGACTTTTGCAGAAACCTTAATACCTACATATTAGAATTTTGGTATACGGTTATGTAAATACGTCTTATTAATAGATGTTAATTTTAATGTTCAAAAAATACTGAAAGCATTTTTTAATAAAAATACTGAATACAATTATCATTGTGCAGTGGCGTACACAGCTATTTTCAATGGGGGGGGGGACATTAAAAAAATGATATACATATAATATACATTATACATCAATAAATCAATAAATCAAAATAATATTATGTTGTTTAGCTAAGATCTGTTAATTATTTTAATCGTAGAACAATATCAATTTTTCAGGGCTTTTGTCCCAACTCATCAATGACGTCTTCAGGAGTTAAATGCATAGCCTGGTGTACCGACAACATGGTCAAACCATTTAATCTGTCCCGTGTAAATAATTATTTTTCAGTATAAAATGTAATGAATACGGATTAAAAATATATAGGTATGATAAAACAACTGTTTAAATCTTTCATAGTATTTCTCAAATAAGATTTTACCCTTTTTAAATTCGAAAACTTTCTTTCTGGAGTAGCTGTTGATACCGGCAGTGAACATAGAATTTGTAATAACATGTGAATATTTGGGAAAATTAGTACCCTAGTAGATTAAATTAATTTTTTCCAAAACAATTTCATTTGAAAATGGCATTGTGTGTGTACTATTAACAATGTAGTAATATACTCTAACAGTCTCTAGTACCCATCCATGAATAATATTTTTAAATAACAGCTATAAATAACTAAAATCGTTATTCTTGGTTTTAATATGTAATTTCGTTCAAATTTTAAACTTAAAATGTCTGTAAAAATAACTGAGTTTATATATTTTTTTTTTGGTTATTGTATGAACTTTTTATGAGACTTATTTTTTTAAATTCGTAGCTATAA
Source organism: Myzus persicae (assembly GCF_001856785.1). Taxonomy (NCBI): domain Eukaryota; kingdom Metazoa; phylum Arthropoda; class Insecta; order Hemiptera; family Aphididae; genus Myzus; species Myzus persicae. The sequence continues at coordinate 145,702 of NW_019104266.1, forward strand.
AAATTGAATATATTACACAATTTTTTAACTACAAATTAGTTTGAAAATGCTCGAGATTTTGATAATATTTGTCAACATTTTAGCTTTAAATACTTATAGATAAGCCGTGCCTATATTGATTTATAATAATATTTATCATCTGCTATAATAAAAACTTAAAAGGAATATTGTATTAAATTTTCAAGATTTTTTACCCAACGAATGAAATTGTATTGACATATTTTATAGAAATAAAAACTAAGCTCAACACGAGCCTAAATATTTTGAAAATTTTATCAAGTATAAAAAATGATAAAATAAATATATTAATCAATCCTCTTATCTCTCCATAATACTAAATACTCTCATTGCCAAAGACAATATTTCCCCATAATTACATTTGTTCGGATTACCGATTAAACCTTTACATTAAATCACATATACCATAGTTAGATAAGCAAATAGCTAATATTTATATTAAATATATTATACATTATGTTAATTTAAGCTACATTGTAATAATACTAAGTATATTGAAACAATTAATTTGAATAAACAAAAAAAAAAAATTTAAGTATCTTTTATTTGTAACAAATTAAGAAATTTACTCCATGATGAAAAATTGAGCGAGTTGGACAATGTTGTAAAAATAGTGTACATCAGAGCGGTACCAACCTTTTTTTATAAATACAATTTTATTAATTATACAAATCTTTGGCTCGGGCAACGTCGAGTGTCCAAGCTAGTATCGCTTTTTAAGACTATTGAAGTATAGTATATACCTATCTATTGTAGTATAGGTACTCCGACATTATTCATTATACATTATTTTTTATTTAGGATTTTGGTTTTCATGTAGTACATATTCATATTAATAATTGAAAATATATAGTTATAGAGACATAAATATTGAATAATTTAATTTTTGGAATTTTATAATATTAAAAATCTTGTTGATGCTTGATGGAATTTCCATAATATCTAACCTACATACAATGGTAAAAAAATTTAATATGATGTTTGTATTTCCTGTTTTTGTTTTATCAATTTTTTTAAAATAACCTCAGAATTATACCTTCTTATTTATTTTAAAATTATTAAGATAAGGTATACTAAAAAATAAAAATAAGGTAATGTAAAATATTTGTATTTAAACATAAGTTTTTTTAACACTGTGTAATAATTTATAATACAATTATTAAACATACATATTAAAGATTAGACTACAATTTATATTATAAAATGCATGTTTTAAATCAATGTCTGCACTCTGCACGGCTCCAAGAACGGTCGCAGTGTTTGAAGAAGAGGTAACATTGATTTTACTATATATTTTATTATAAAATCAATGGTGGTAGTTAAACACGTTACCCCGGAGATGTAAGATGCTAAATACTTAAATACGCTATACTGAAATTCTCTAACAATATTTATGAATTTAATTTTTAAATAATACAATACTTTCTTTTCTTTGTTAAGTATCATTTATAAACTATAACCAAATTTAATAATTAATGATAATAAATTATAGTTAGCATTGATTGTATTGATAAATAATAGTAATGGGTGTTGTATCTAAAGAAATATAGAAGATCGGTCATTTAGAAGATCTATCACTATAGCTTATTTAGGAATTAGCTTCATTTATAGCTTTTCTTGTTTTAATTATAATTTATATTAAGTAGTGATCATATAATCTAAGGTAATTTTTTTAGGTATTTATATTTATATACTTATAATATAAAATATAAATGATATAGGTAATATATGTTTACAATTATAATTATTATAATATATATTTTTATCAATAACCGAATGCCATTTATCCATAAAAATAGAAAAATTTAAATACCTATTTATAATTAACTAGCTGCCCGACATCCTCCGGAAGAAATTATTTTTTTATAATTTAATTTAAAAACATAAGACTATTTTTTGGCTATACAAATAATGCAACGATTATAAAATTTAAAAAAAAAATTTAAAAAAGAAACAGACATCGTTATCGGTGGATAAATGAAAATAATTGGTAATTAGTTAATTATTATTATTATTATAATGAGGGTTCAAAACCGGTTTCCTTCGTCTCCAAAATCAAGTTAGATTCTTTTATATATAGATTATAGATGATAGTAAGGTACCTATGTACTAGGACCAAATTTGACGAGAGAGAGGATTTCCCTCGGGCCCTCCATTTTTAAGAGGGAAATTAGTAAGACACTTATTAGTTAAAAACTATAAATATAAATTACAAAAAAAAAAACTACGTAATATTTTCCAGTCAAAGTAAAACATTCGATCGAAATTTCAACCAAACTCGACCAATTCAAACAATACCAAAGTAAAAATAATTGTATTATTGTTTTTAACAACAATTTAGATCAAAAACAATATTTTCGTGCTTATACAAGTTTAGCCATCACTCCGACAACGGACAGACTTGTGAATTTGAATTAATTAAAAACAAATTTTTTATGTAGGGAGAAACTGATTTATTCAATGGACTTTACAAAAATAAAAATACTTTTAGCCAGATCTGCGAAATTGTTTTAAACACGCCTATGTAAAGTATCGATTCAACAAATCGAAATCATACTAAACATTGTCGGCACTTTAAAGTGGAAAAAAGGTATCATATTATTATTATATAGCCGTATAGATTATAGGTATTTGTAACTGGAATAGCACCAAAAAAATGTTTGCAGACGTGTGTCGACCTATACTCGTAACTCGTATAGGTATTAAGTCCTAACCTATAATTAAACTATTACAGGAAGATTCTTTTAACACTAAACACTCATTAAAACGAAAAGTTTTTGCTACATAACTTTAAGTGTTCACCCGCAAAACAACATTTTTGAAAATAATATCTTTTTTATCGTTATCATTCTTTATGTATTTTAGTTTTTTAATGACACCATTTATATTTTAAATTGCATAGTTCGGGACAGAATGCTATTCTAAGAATTATATAATAATACCAAAAATGTAATAAGTGATTTTTTAAAAAACACTATTTTATAGGCGAAAAACCCCTTATACGACTCGTAATAAAGATAGAATTTTGTATGATGTACTACAGGACGCATTGGAATCAGATTCTTGATTAGATTGCTTAAAACAAAAGTTTGTGAACGTTGGTAGTATTAAAAACCGAATTAAATGATTTAAAAATATAATTTTTTTAATCCAAGTTCTATGCACCCAGTAAGAAGCATGTCTTTTTCAAAAAATTGTTCGAAATCGGATAATTACTAGGCATGAGAGTTAAAGCAAAAAATCCGGTCATGTTGATCATACCACAGAATAATACAATAAGTTGATCATAAGTTGATTATTGGTTGGTCAAACTCATGTCGATGTTTGGGTATAAAATGAACAATTTATACATATATTTTATGTTAAAGGTATGTTAAATGTATACATAAATGTTTTTACAATTTATTTTGATGTATCTTACTTTTGTTTATCATAAGATTGTTCATTTGTATCACTTTGTTCATATCGTTCCAAAAGGCGTATGCCATTTATTCTAATAAATAAAAAATGTATATTACACTAGCTGCTCAACGTTGTCCTTGTCCGTGCCAAGATTTGATTTTGTTAAAAATATATTTTTCTAGTTTACTAGAATAATAACAAAATTGGCAGTTTAGCGCTCCCGGTGGATAATATCTGCATTATAAACGCCGTAAATTAACAAAGAGTCAACAATATCCTAATTAAAGAGGCAGAAGGGACAACATAATTTTGGCGTTGCATCTACATGGTGCCCACAATTGATTTTATACAGGTTTTTCAACACTTATGTATAATAGTACCTATTAACCTATAACCTAATCTAATCTTTATTTTTTATAGACTCAACAGAGCATTTATTTTGATCTTCGATTAGTACTCGAGGAAGGGCATCTAGCGCCCAAGTTGTGAGAGATAAAGTTGTAAGTTACAAGATTTAGAACTGTAATTATATACACAGTGAGCGCTAGTTGTGGTCCTCGAATCCTTCCTATTCTGAACTGCTAATTTTTGGCGATAAACTGCGCTCATCCCTCCGAGAGTATTCACTTTGGAAACCAATAATATTATGATATTTTAAGATATTATTTTAAATCGTAATCGGCGTCCGTCGTGGTTCACTGGGTATTAAATTTAGACACGATAGAATGTGTAGTGTCGCCATCTATTCTCGTGACGGCATCGCAAGAATCGTACAAAATATCAATTTGCTACCGCAGTTAACCACGATTAAAGATAGTATGGGAGTAATAGTATGGGACATTGGGGGGACCCAACTTCCTACGACGAGATCGTTTTAAGGTGACACTCAAATTATATGACCAGAACAGCTGGAGTATTCACCACTAGCGCATTAGTAACGATATTGTGCGGTGATATTTAAAAGCAGGAATATTACAGTGCTCCAGCCGCCCCGCGGTATTTGAGCTTTTCACCACTATTATATCCAAGCGCTAGTGGTGATTTTTTCCAGCTGTTTGCAATGGTGATTTCGGTACACTTTTTCGTGATTTGTTGGACAGCTGCTGCCGTACTATCCTAAATCGTGCGATTAACATTGTCTAGTTTTGCGTTAAGACTTACAATCTCTTTGGATACTGGAGGATAAAATGGAAATAATAATTAGAAATATTAGTTTTCTATAGAAGTTGTCTGAAACTCTGAACGTAAGATAACCTTACATACTTTAAATATCAAAATAAGACATGCACTATTTTAATTTTGACAAACCAAGTTCTAATTTTAAACGTTTCAGGAAGCTATTTTAATACTTTCGTACAGGTATTTTCCTAATATTATTATTATTAATATTTATTTTTTAAATGTCCAACAGTCCTAAATAAGAGGAATTATTGCCTGCAGTTTGATATTCAAGTGCTCTTAACTATTGTTGGTACCAGGCACCAGCTACCTAACTGTCAGAACATACGGTTAACAGCAGGACGTCAGGACACCATCATTATTTTTTCATTTATTTAATATTGTTAAGCTTTTAAGCGTAATATATATTTTTGTTATCACAAAGCTTTTTATTTATATTAATTATTGTCTGGTATTAACTATTTTTATATTTGATGGTAAATTGCAATTACAGGATTGTTCCATTATTCGAACCCTGAAGATTAAATTGTAACAATCAATTGCCATTATTAATTGTGCATCATGGGACGAAAGAAAATTAATATATCCAAAATCACGGACGAACGAAACCGTCATGTATGTAGCATTATAATTTTCACAATTACTCTATTAATTTCTTAATGTTAATTATAAAATTGTATAGGTGACTTTTAACAAACGCAAATTTGGTGTCATGAAGAAAGCTTACGAATTAAGCGTATTGTGTGATTGTGAAGTAGCAATCATTATTTTCAACAAGTCCAACAAGTTGTACCAGTACGCTAGTACAGACATGGACCAAGTATTACTCAAATATACTGAATATAGTGAACCACATGAATCACTGACAAACACTAATATTATTGCTGTAAAACAAAATTAATTGTTCTTTTTGAAATTATTTAATAATTATTAATTGCATTTTAAATTTTTAGCAATTAAACAGAAGAGGAGGAGAAGGTCCTAGAAGTTCTAAATCTGTTGATCCGTGCGTTACTGAAGAGACAAATACAACAAATCAACCCAAGCAATTTAAAGTAATGTCCACTCCTAGAATTAAACTTAAACACAACGATATTTCGGATGAAGAATTCAGAATACTTATGACACATGGAGGGAGGATAGTGGATGTAAGCATTTATAAACTTGAAATAAATATATTGTACGTAAATATACATAAACTCAAATACTTTCTATTTTTGTGTGTAGTAAATACTTAATATAACTTTTAACACTTTAATTATCTAAATGTTATTTAATTTACAATAGGAAGATGATGACGAAGATGATGATGATGATGATGATAGTAATGGTCTTGAATGTGAATTTATTGCTGACATGCCTGACATTCCTGGTATTCCTCCTCACAAAGTTCCAGAAGCCTTAAGAAAAATTCGAGAGGGTAACCCTATTGAAAATGCTAAACGAGTTACTTCCAGTGACTCAGATATGAGTATGAATCATTAATACATATTTTTAATGCAAATTAACATGAGTTATAATTAATTTTCAGGTGATGACGAATTGAAAATAGACAGTGGTGCTGATGATGATTTTGAAGAAATAGATGACAATTTACATAAGAATATTGAAAGCTATATTTCTCCAGCCACCTCACGACAACCAACTCTGCCTATCCCAAAAAGTATTATTAAATACAATATTTCATAAAATAATTATGATAATAAAATATGGTGCACATTGCACAACTATAATTTTGGAATTCATGTTTAAAACATCACATCATCAAACTTTTTAATAAAGAAATAAAATTGAAAAATTTTATCAATAGAGTCAGAATTTTGTTGATGAGTAGCTTTACACTTATTTCATGCTTCATAGATTTAGGCCATAATATAAATTGTATTTTGTATTTTTTTTGTTTTTCAACATGTTAGCTGTGTACAATGCTAATTTGTGTCATTCTACAATGTTCATATATACTGTGTCCAGCAAGGAAATGCACCAGTTTTGAGTATCCCTCATCCCGCCTACAAAACCAGTTTACCTATGGTAGGGTGTTGTGGGGAGGAACCAGATTTGGTCAGTGCCTGGCGTGTTCTTTCGCTGGACAGAGTACAGTATGCTGAATGATTCCAATAGGCATGTACCCTGTACAAAGCACTATAACTTGATCAGTGTTTCGATTAAACTATTAGATTTTTATTAGTGTCTCCTCATACATTAATATTTTTATGAATTTTTTCTTAAATCACAATTCAAACAATCTTAATTTTTAATTGTAACAATTTAAAACATATCAAAAGAAAAATAATCTGTAAGTACATACTTGCTATACTAAGTTGAAGTAGACATTTAGATAATTTTGTAATTTAACTTATTTTAAGTATACGTGTGACATGTCCACAGTTCTCATGTTACATACTATTCATTTTTCAGTACATATTTTAAGTTACTCTAATATCTTTGAATAATTAAGTGTTTTCTATTAAATGATTATTCATTTTGAAAATGTCATAGCTTTATGGTAAAAATGGCACTTTTTGGCGAATTCTGTTACTTTATTTAAGTTATCAACATGTATTGAATAAAAAAAATGTCAAATGCCTAATTATTTTGGAAGTATAATGTAATATTATTATTAATTGGTGAACATTTCAAGTCTACAATAATTATTTCTTTCTCAATTATCAAAAATTGATTTTGTTGAAAGGTGTCATAGCCTAACTATTCCCACTGTTATGCTGTTTTTAGCAAGTTTATTTTGGTTATTCAGTAAAGTTCTGAGAGTACAAATTAGTCTTAAAATTGTATTTTTGTGCTGAATATAACATTATATGAGGTATGCACAATCAGAATCTGTACTTATGGCATCCAGTCTAAGGATATCACAGTATCATAATATATCTTCAACACTTCATAACCTTTTGCATAATGTGAATAAAATTAAAGCACCAGTTCCATATATTACTATAAAAAATTAAATACAACATGTTTATGTTATGTACTCTTAACTTTTCAATTATTACAATTTTAGTCGATGATGAAATTAAAGTTGAAAAAAATGATGATGACGTTGATGTTGAAATAATTGAAGATGACAACGATCATCCTGAGGAAGTGAGAAGCCCTAAAAGTCCAGAAGCTACAAAACCACAATTGACGCAAAATATTCCAAAACCACAATTAGTGCCAAATATTCCCTCAAGTATTGTATAATTAATACATTTATTTAAAAACTAAAATTAATTAAATTTATTAATTAGGTTTAGGCTTAATTCAGAATAAATCTCCAAAAAATCAATCAATAAATGTACGGTACCGCCCTTACAATATTCTACAAACTTCCAAAAAAATGGTAAAAATACCACCACAAAAGTCTATGGAAATTCGAAGTAACATAACACACAATGGACAGTCTCCAATGCAGCAACGAAGAGTTTATGCAGGATTCAAACAACGTATCCAGGTCAAAAAAGATTTGTTGCCTCCTGATATTAAAGTCAATAGTACACAAATGTCACAAAGTAGTAATACAAACGATTCTTAGAATTAGTGTAAATTTGAAGAAAAAATCATTCCAAATACAAACATGCCTTTATTTTATACATTTTTTTTAAGACTGTACTTTAGTAACAATTATTGGTACCTATTCATTTATATTTAATTATATATAATGTAATATGAATTATAATACAATTTAAATATGTAGCAGTTCGAATCCTTTGTTCAAACTTCCTATTTATAAAAATGTTATCATTTTAATATTAACCTACAATTGAACATTAAAAATTATTTGGTTAAAATGTTATACATGCCAAATGTTTTTGTTCGGTTTTAGATATTATGTGTTATTGAATGATTGTAAGGACGTTTATGTACCATTTTTAGAAAAAAAAATTATTAGTTGTATGTATTATTAAATTTTAAACTGGTTTTTAGCTTTTGTTCCACAATTTTTACAATTGTTGATTCATGTATTAAAATGTATGTTATGTTTTAGTATTATTAATTATTATTATTTAAAATTATTTTTACATTATTGTTTAGATCTTTAGTTAAATATCTGGTTAAATAAATGCAACTTATCTATGTCAATAATATGTATTTATTTATTTAACCTTAAATTACGTCATATGCCATAATAATATTTATTTACAGCAAATTGGATGAACATTGAAAAATAAAAAATAAAAGAGTTTTGTTCCAATACGTGATCAAACTATCATAGAACTAATGGAGGATCATGCACAGAGTTTTGCCATTCCATTAAATCAGAAATCCAAACTCATACTTCTAGACAGTTGTTTCAACTGGTTGCGTCATTAGACCTGTTTTGTAGTTGGATTTCAACAGTCAAAACAATGCGTGGATTCCAGTCAAAGGCTGTCATGATGCATTATCCAAAATTCCTATCAACAGAGTTTCATGATCCACCCTCATTAGAGCATAAACCTGGGCTTTTATTTAAATTAGATGTGTTATTTTTAATTCAACAAGTGAAGTGAAAATCATGAGGCTATATTATGTATTTAAAATCATCTAAATAACACCTTTAAATTCAATAAATACCAGTTAATAAATCATAAGCTATTGTCAAATCATTATGATTTTTACATTTGGAATGAATTCTATGTAATTATTTTTAACAACACGGTTCTTTCAGAAAAAATAGACGTTTGTTTTGTTACAAAGATACACTTTATACACAGTTTTTATTTAATAAAATAATAAACAACACTCTTGACGAACAAAACAAAAAAATATATATTAAACATCATATAGGTATTGCACATAATATTCTGTTTGGGCACAAAATAAAAATAATAAAATTAATTTTAAAATGTACAGTAATGGTAGAAAAAAATACAATTACAGCTTGGAAACTAAAATTAGGGTTAAAACTTAGAATAGTAATCACCGATTAAGTCTTATATAGGAGATACTCTTTAAGAGCATTGGGTAATGGTAATTTTGATACGGATGCTGCTTTGATATTCTTCAGAATAGTTTCCCTGCACGCACTCTGCAACGAATTAACTAAAAACAAAAAAATTGTTTCATGATAATTACTTATACATAATGCAAGAGTGATTATACAGTTCACTCATATTTATCTGGCAGTCATTAGAAAAACTATAAAGCTGAATGAACCATTTTAGTTGAGAACTATGCAGTGAACAACAAATGTACAATATTTATCTCAACAGTAATAATTTCAAACCAAACAAAGGAAGGAGGTACAGTCTAAAATCTAAACAAACAACTCTCGAAATTCAACCTTTACAAATTTACAATACCACAATAAGCATTGGATGAAATGTGCAGAAAAAGTAATGTGCATATATTTAACATTTTTAATATTTTGTGTTGGTCACTAAATTTTCTACACACATTGATTAACATTATGCGGGGAACACATATTTATTATTAACAGACATCTTACCGTTATATACTTGTATTACACGGACTCGTTTAGTGGCACCGTACACATCAATCACTGCTCTGATAGGACCATCGTTATACGGTATAGTACTCGAAAGTGGAACGACAAACTCACCGTTGATAATGAAATGCATAACAGCCATGTTCTGACCACAGGGCAAATACAACACCCCGACCCGACTGCCCACGTCCGTCGGCAAAATGTCCATTTTTTCGTCGCCCGAAGACTTCAGAATGCTGGTCGGAAACGTACCCCGGGATGTGAATACATGATTACCATCCAGTCGGAAGTAGTTGGTAAGGTAGTTGGCGTCGTACCAAGCCTGGTGTTTGGTGAGAGCACATATCCACGACTCACCCATGGCCTTGTTGGACACCATGTCCGGTATAGCGCACTGTGGCAACAGATGGCCGCTGCGCTGCAGCGCATCCGGGTCGAGCTGCGTCAGGCCCAGCCGTATGTGTCCGGACCAGCCGTTTTCGCTGCTCTCGATCTCGATGAGGAACACTTCACCCGGCGACAGCGACTGTTCGCTGAACACTATGGCGTTAGCGAAGCTCATCTCCCGGTGGGCCACAGTGTCCTGTTCGTGGAGGCTCAGGTTGTAACCATGGAATCGGTGAAACCGCGTTTGCCGGTAAGTGCACGGCTGTTTCTCGGACATGGCGGCCACGGCGGAGGGCACTTCAACCGTTCGAGGGCAATATTAATACGCGCGCCGGTGGCGGCGTTCCTACTTCGAGCGGAAGTAGTATACTTGTCTATGACTCCGACTGCGGCTGCCGCACCGCCAGTACCACACCCCCGTCAAAGACGACGACCATTGGCGGCGGCGGCCGTGGTCGGCACACTAACTCCGAGTCATTTCGCCGGGCACGCAATTTATGATGCACTCAAGACGACGACGATGACCAATAACAATAATAGCAAAAGCAATATGCGAAGTTACTATATTATTACGGTTAGTAGTTAGGTTACAACACTTCAGCGTGTCGGGTGTGTAGTGCGTATGCTACCGCAAAACCGTAAATCGTAATCTCCAAGCAGCAGCCAGAAGATATCAACAACAACAACAAAAACAAATAACAACAACAATAAACAGCCGTGTGATGACTAATCTGACAACTTACTCCTCAAAAATTTAATTTAATTGTTATCTAATCAATTGTCTTATCAATAACCAAAGATCCCGCCCATGGTTTTAAAATCTTCAGTCGTCCACTCGTCCATAGTCAGTGGTCACTGGTCAGTAGACTCGCAACGGCATAGAACGAGTAATAAATTAATATTATATGATTATATTTAATATAATAATTATATTATTCTGTGTAATTACTCTGTTCGGCGATCGTCACCATGTAGGTGTGTACTGTGTAGCACTAGTGACAATAGTCGTTGGTGTTAGAAATTATCTATTCCTTACAGCTTACATGATTACATGGCTGTACTTAATACATTTTATCATTCACTGTGGACAATGCTGAAGTGTTAAAGAGAGAAGAACTGAACTCAAAAATAAAAAAAAATATGAGTGATGGAGCCATAAAATATTATCCCTATGTTTACTATGCCTTGTGTTACTGATCTATAATGTTAAAAATCCCAAAAATACTCACAGCGGATAATTGCTGCTTAGCCTATACATACAATAAAATTACATATCATGAATTGTCAAAAGTCAAATAAATAATCTACCTATACAGATATTGAAACACAGAAAATAACGAAAATGGTAAATTATAAGTTATCCAAGTCCTCAATAGTGTTTAAATTTCAACAGGGTTATAAAAATATCTATTAAATATAATTAATATAATTTAATATTTAGTTCTAAATACATTGTTATTTTATTGGAATGTCTTGGGGTCGTGCAAATCCAACAACTAATTCTAATCAACAGAAGGATATTCATATTTTACGATAATCAAGCAATATTTTAGTATTAAAGTGTACTATATTTTTTTACAAAATCAAAATATTTTTTTCACAAATCAAAATATTTTAAGAACATAAAATTAAACCAGCATACATCTGTCAACAACTATTTTACTCTAACTAATTTACATAAATATAATGGTCCATAGTTGAGTGGTAAAAACGGCATAACCATTTGACCAAATTTCAGCCCTTTGCCAAATGAGTACAAAGATTTTAGAGGTTCAAATTGCTTTGTCAAGTCCCTGAACAATAAAATAAATATTAACAATAAACTTTTATTATTTTTGATTGAAAAATACATACTTGACAATAATTTGATGGTTTGTTTCTTCCCATATTTTTTTTAAAGCCATTTTGACGACACCATCGTTTTGTATGGGTGATAAAGAACAGGTAGAATAAACTACCGTACCACCCACAGCGATGTTCATTAAAGCAGATCTTAAAAAAAGTGTTCTATTAAATGAAATGTCAATATATTTTAACGTAATAAGTATTTATTACTTTAAAATATCAGCTTGTATTTCAGGCAATTTTAAACGCTCTTTAGCACGAGTAGGTTTGAACATGTTATTTTCATCATTTTCCAAACTATGACGATCGTTTGTACATGGGACATCTACTAATATCTGTAATAATAAACAAATAGAATATTACTTATGTATTTTCTTTAGGCAAATAATTACTACAATCAAATTTCTATCCAATTGCTTACAAAAAAAAAATATGCACTTTAGAAGTTTAGTGTTTGTCTAAGTTAAAAAAATAATGATAAGTCGATAAAACTTGAACCTAGTTCTACTAGATTAATGCATTTTCTATTGGAAAATAATTAAATAATTGGAATAAAATACCAAGCCTACTTAAAATTAATAAAATATATTCTCGGCAGATCTTGGTTTACCTAGAAATACGAGTAACAATGATTTGTCTAAAAACATTTTATGCTTGCTTAATTCTTCTACAAAATATTTAAAAAAAAAAAATAAACATTGTAAAACCAATATCAGCTTCCCCTTACTCAGAATCCAAAATACTTGAATTAAAATCAATATTTTTTCATAACAACAACTAAATTTACAATTTAAATAATTACTTTATTGTATACATCTGGTTCATTAATGTTTCGCGCATTCATTTGTGTAAACATTAGACGTGAGCCCCAACTTTGATAGTCAGAAATATATTCAGACATAACATTATGTATTTTTTTAATTCTGGATTCTTGAATATCATTACATACCAATGATTCTAAAATATTAACAAATTATAGTAACAATTATTTTTTTATTACATGAATATCAGTTATTATGTTGTACACGCTATTAATAAAAGTAGAGTAAAATAAATAATAAGAATAACTAACCGGGTAATAATGTTTGTAGTGTTGCTAATGCTTTACCACCTGGAGCTGAACACATATCTAATACTCTGTCACCAAGTTTTAAATCTAATGCAAATATAGGTAAAATTGAGCCTCCGTCCATTAAATAATAACCTAGAGTTAAATCAAATATAATTGTTTAATAAACATGTTTATTTATTTCTTTCCTACAATTTGCATTATTTTAAAATAGTATATTTTATACAATACAAGATCCAAGATAGTTGGCTACAAAAATTTTTTAAGTTAACTTTTGTAATATGAATAGATATTTTTTTATAAAAATAAGACTACATACTTAAACATTACATTTGAAAAAAAACCTAAGTGTAAATATCACAAACATTTGCAAAAAAAATAGTAAATCCTAATAAATGGATCATTTTTTATATATCTCACCACTGACTTTAGTAACTCCAGTTTTAGGATGTGGAAATGGAGAAAAATCACCTCTATCAAATGTAAACACTTGTAAGTGAGGTGGAATGTTAAGAGGACTTTCTTCGTTTAATATATTAATTGGGAAATCTGAATTTTCTTCATAGTATTGGTAATGTTGGGATTCTGGAATCCAATCACTTTTGCCATGAAGCTCAGTAGCTGGTATAAATTGATATAATCCTCCAATATTAGAATTTGCTTCAGGGTCAATTATTCTACTTTCGTCATGTTCTGCTTCTAATAAGCTTTGGTGAAGTGATGCTTTTTCCACATATTCTGCACTTTAAATATTTTAGGTATATAAAAAAAAAAAATTTTACCATCAATTATAATTCTTAAATACTTACTTTTCTTGTTTTGTGTCAAGTTCATTTTCATCGGTTAATAAAAGTTTTTTCAATTTCTTATCTAATTCTTGAATATTTTTTTCATTGGTGGACTCTTCGGCTTTTAGCAATTGTGCTTCGACTACTTTTCTGATATTCATCGCTCCTAACCACTGAAAACATGGATTAAATATATTAAAAAATCCCAATGGCAGAGTAACTATTTATCTATTTACATTTATAGTTCAATTCAATATATTAGAACACTGACACTTTTGGTTGAATACAATTATTCCAAAAAGATTATTACCTCTAACTGTTGAGAAACTTTTTCGGAATCACCAAAATTATTAACAATAGCTATATATTTGTGTGGTGACAACAGAGCTAATCGTATTGATCTCCATCTTTTTCCATAAACTGAACCATAAAAATCATCAAAGTGTTCTAAAGCCTTATCTTTTGGATGAATTCTCTTCTTGATTGAAGACTGAAATACAGGTAATATAATACAGACAAATTTTAACAAAAATTAATCATATTTCTTAATAATAATACTGTATGGATATGGTATAATACTAACCCAATGCGTTTTTTTAGTTCGTACATGAACTATTTGCACATGTTTATGGCATAACGAATGAGATAGAAAAACAGCAGTATTTGATCGGAACATTTTAAAAATGTTGATTAAACTGTGAGTTTATACTACGATATAATACATTAAAAAAAAAGAAATTTTAATTTAAAACGTTATTTAAATTAAAACTAAAGTAAATAAATTTTATATTTTTAATTTTTATTATTTTAGTGATAGTGCTATCAAATACCAATAATGTTATTAATTTATCACCACGATGGATATGAGCAGAAATTGATAGAAAAAACCGCGTTAAATGCACAGATATATAGAATATTTATTCTATATATCTGTGGTTAAATGTTCTTATTAAAAACCTCTCTAGATTACTAGCGCTTTTAGCGGAATATTTGTAGTGTAGCATAGTCGCCTTAGTATTTTTCAAATCTCGCTTTTTTAAAAATAAATTTAATATGTAAATATTTTTTGTTGTTAACTGGTATTGTTTGCCGCAAATAAATGAGTATTATTGATTTAGTGGACTATTTATTTAAAATCAGTCATTACTTACCGTTTATTATTGTAATAGAGTGGTACATATTTGAATTGTGTATTTCTCATTAATAGCTATTAATAAGTAAAAACTAAAACTAAAGGCTGCTACCATTTACTATCATGAAAATGCCAAATGGCATAAGTTGATATTACTGATTAATTGTTTTACAACTGCGGCCTGTTGACCAGCTAGTCTATGTAATGGCTAAAGTAATTAACCTGTAGCAAAAAGATAAACCATACTCAATGAGATGAAAATATATAATGCACATAATGTTTAATAAGTTATATTGGTGTTTATTTTTTAATTATTTTACAAAGTAAAAAACAATCTAAATAAAAATTGTAGCTATCATTTAAAATTAAAATAATGCTTTTCATTAAATGTATTTGAAACATTAAAAAAATAAAATAACTTGCACATTATTTAAATGTTTTTATAGTGCCAGTTTTTTCAAAATAATTTTATTACATATATTTGTATTGACAATTATTGCTTAATAGAATATAGTTTTCATAAATTATATGTTAAGTAATAATTGTTAATACAAAGTTATTATTCACAAGTAATACAGTAAAATAGTTTTTCTTTTTTTAACTAAAAATCTTCACCGCCTTCATCAAATTGGCCTTCGACTGAATCCAAACCCACTTCTTCATAATCTTTTTCTAAAGCTGCTAAATCTTCTCTGGCTTCAGAAAATTCTCCTTCTTCCATGCCTTCACCAACATACCAATGGACAAAAGCTCTTTTAGCATACATCAAGTCAAACTTATGATCCAAACGAGCCCATGCTTCAGCAATAGCTGTAGTATTGGACAACATACAAACAGCCCGTTGCACTTTCGCTAAATCTCCTCCTGGTACTACTGTTGGCGGTTGATAATTGATGCCCACTTTAAACCCAGTTGGACACCAGTCTACAAACTGTATTGAACGTTTAGTTTTTATTGCAGCAATTGCAGCATTTACGTCTTTGGGCACAACGTCACCTCTATACAGCATACAACACGCCATGTATTTACCATGTCGAGGATCACACTTAACCATCTGATTGGCAGGTTCAAAACAAGCATTAGTGATCTCACCAACAGACAATTGTTCATGATAAGCTTTCTCCGCTGATATAACTGGTGCATATGTAACTAAAGGAAAATGTATTCTTGGATATGGCACCAAGTTTGTTTGGAATTCAGTTAAGTCAACATTCAAAGCTCCATCAAATCGCAATGAAGCTGTGATAGATGACACTATCTGTCCAATGAGGCGGTTCAAATTGGTGTAAGAAGGACGTTCAATATCCAAATTTCGGCGACAAATATCATATATTGCTTCATTGTCAACCATAAAAGCACAATCAGAATGTTCAAGAGTCGTATGAGTAGTTAAAATTGAATTGTATGGTTCAACTACTGCTGTGGATACCTATAATAAAAGTTTTGTAAGTTAATAATAAATAATAATCAAGGTGCATGATTATTTCTAAAATGCTCACTTGTGGCGCAGGATAAATGGCAAATTCAAGTTTACTTTTCTTGCCGTAATCAACACTTAAACGTTCCATGAGTAATGATGCGAAACCAGAACCAGTCCCTCCACCAAATGAATGGAATATTAAGAACCCTTGGAGACCAGTACATTGATCAGCAAGTTTTCGAATACGGTCCAGTACAACATCAACAATTTCTTTTCCAATAGTATAATGACCACGAGCATAATTGTTGGCTGCATCTTCTTTGCCCGTTATTAATTGTTCAGGATGAAAAAGTTGTTTATATGTGCCTGTGCGTACTTCATCTACAAACGATAATAGTGAATTATATTCAAATCAAAAATTAAAATTGTTTATATTGAATTGTTATATCATAAAATATATATTACCAACAACAGTGGGTTCCAAGTCAACAAAAACAGCTCTTGGAACATGTTTACCATAGCCAGTTTCACTAAAAAAAGTATTAAAACTGTCATCACCATTGGCTTTATCAGATGGCATTTGACCATCAGGTTGAATTCCATGTTCTAAGCAATACAGTTCCCAGCAAGCATTACCAATTTGAACTCCTGCTTGACCAACGTGCACAGAGATACATTCACGCTAAAATCAAAAGACTTGTTAAGATAATTTGTTTAGTCAATCATTATAATTGATGAATTATTGCAAACAAATCTAAATAAAATTTACTTATTTAAGAATAATATTTTTTTGGAGAGAGTAGATTTGTTGGTTTTAGTATCTTACTTAAACGGATTTGAAATATTTTTGTATAGGAAAACTTTACAGTAACTGAAGATTTTGACTCTAGGTTTTTAGAGCCACCATTTTTTTTCAATAGGTGGACTGCTAGGTACTATTTTTATAGGTGTAGTGTAGTTTGGAATTTCACTTATTACAAATTATTATTTTTTTTTATAATTTGTAAGCTAAAATATCAAGACATGTGAATGTTCATAAAGCCCCAAAAATACAATATGTTTATAATATTAAATAAATAAAAATAAAATATTTTATAATAATTAACAATTATTGACTGAAAAAAAAAATATTTTGTAGTATTATTGTAAGTAGTTTTGAAATAAAATATATGAAATATTAATGTGAAGGCACTTAGGTTAAGCATTTTGTAATTTTATTAGTTCTGATGAATGCCGAAGATGACGACGATGCATCGATAATCATAAAATGTTGCCATTGTTTAATGTTTAATACTGTGGAGTGTATGGTGTGTACCCAAATACTTAACACCTATGCTGTGTGTACGGCACACCTGCCAGACTATTATAGCTTATAAAAATGTTTAAATACTGGCAATACAGTTTTGCTAAACTTCGATTAATAAATAAATCAATCAAAATTCAAAATCTAACTAGCATAATAATTGCAAATGTAAACAAATCTTGCTACCGTCTTACATAACAATTAAATAATAAATATTATATTATATAACATAACCTGCAGTTGTATTGATTGCGCTATTTATTAAAACTGTGAAATCGATAAAATGCACATGATCACGATGATGCCAATTGGAAAAACCATAAACGAGACATTATAGACGAAAATAAATATTTTCGGCAATTAAAATGAATTATTTATATTTTATTTATTTATATTCGAAAACAGGGTGAGCTCAATTCACAAGATATTTATTCGAATACATTAATATCAAATAGATGAGTACCAATAAATAGATTTAAGTATTTAAGATTAATGTTAAAGATGCATACAGAATAATTAACAATAGAAGATAGGTACTCAGGAATGATGGGCTCTTATCATGCAAATTAAATAATATTATGTTATGAAATTAAATAATTCAAAAGCTTTATTCATTTGCGATATTAATTGTTGTTAAAGTAATATTTTAATAGCAAGTATATTTGTTTTAAGTATAATATTTATTTGATAATTTGTTTCTTTATTTATAAAAGTAATTGCTTATGCAAATTTTAGTTTGTACAATGATTTTAACGAATACAAGAAAAAATAAAAATTTGATGATATCTATTTTAATGAACTTTATTACAAGCCCGATTACAACCTTCTAAAAACAAAATTAATACATGTTACACAGTTAATACTTAGTATGATTTATAATACGTATACCACAAATAGGTACAACCAAAGCTTTTAATGAATACTAGAAGCTGCTTTCTTTTATTCATTAAAATATAATAAAATTTGAAAGATTAATAGCCCAATGCGTTTAAGGTTTAAATGTACAAATAATAATAATAATATTAAGAATGTTAATCTTTCTATAAGCACGTGTCAAGCGGTGAATATGTCTAATGATTATTAATCAACGATTAATCACATGGAAATAACGTAAATTTAAGTTCCGTTTATAATTTAATAATATGTAAAACATTTGTCAAAATATGACAATAAGTCGTGGTTGTTATAGTTAAAAAATAAATAGATAAATCTTACCATGTTAACTGTAAAAGGTGAATGGAATGATGTTAAAAAATATACAATACGTCTTGCGATACAAAAACGTGTTCGTCGGGCGTTTGATGAGAGAATGCGAATAGTGAGTTTTGGACACACCGACTGCGGAGTGGAGTAAGTCTGCGACCGGTGGTGAGTGAAAAGTGAAAACTACGAATGTCGAATACTGAATAGTGAATACCGGAAATCAGTATACCAAAGCACGAATGCCGGTAAACTACAGTAATCAGTATGCCACGCTCGGCACGGCGAATGCACGAAATGTCGATCGGAGTATAATATAATAATAATAATAATAATAATAATAATATAATGATTGCGGAGACCCGGAGAATTCGTTTGGGGCAGTCCAGCTGAACCCGAAAATAACCCGTATGGGTAACGACGTACGCGGAACAAAATATAGCTAGTTCAGAGTTCAGACTTGCAGATGCCAATACACGATAAGCCGGCCACAGACGATGTTGGTTTGACCGTCGACCGTGAAAGCGGCTCATAATCCATACAAATTCATTAAATCGTTCAAGATTGCGAATGACGATACTGATATCATTCATGATTGCATTATTGTAAGGTCATCAGCGGAAGTCCATTACGATTTCAGGGGGTGGGTGGGGGTCGCGTTAACATTTTTTACATCATGGTGGAATTCAATCCCAGCTAATTAAAAAGCTATCCTCTTTTTTTCCTTTTTTTTTTGGGGGGGGGGGGGGTTAATGAAATGGGTGTAGCCACCCCCCGATTTCTATTTCCTACGTATGTGCATGATTATCGCTCATCATTATTCATGAGTATAAATGTTAAACAAATTTGTATTTTTTCACTTGACTGTCAGTCGTAACAAATAGATAATATTGAAAGGGCATAAAATGGGATAAAATTAGCTACATTAAACTAGATGTAAAAGGAGCATTAAATGCAAATTTTGCTCCATGCCAACACTCTTGAGGGGGGGGGGGATGTAAGCTACTTAAGTATATACACATTGGCGCAACTAGGATGTTTCACAAGAAACTTTTCAACTTTTGCACCCCAAAAAATTCAAGCCTTTTCTATTATATTATTATTATTTTGAAGTAAAAATTATCATTACATACAGAAATGTTGTACCTGTGCTGTATAAACAGTGTATATTGAGGAATATATAATTTTATAATAGGTAGGTACATCGATGTTATGTACCCAGCTATGAGTTATAAGTAGGGTTAGGATGGTAATGACTTTTTCATATTATGACTTGGAACTAGTTACATTCAATTTTGCATATTATTTAGGTATTTTTTGGATAAATGTGTACCTTTTTCGACGTAAAAAACAACAAATGTTCCTACCCATTTTAAATCAGGAAAACTAATATTATATTGTACAAGCCCCAGGGTCGGACTGGCCTATGCAACAGACTGGCATTAGCCAGTGAGGCCCCCTTATCTGCATGACTATATGGGGCCCTACCTAACAGAAAAATCATAATTATAAAATGTAATATGAACTGTATTTGTAATGTGCATTTGCCATTTGTACTACAAATGTTAATTTATAAATTAAAAATAATCAAACATAAATACAGTGTAGTAGTTTAGACGGACGAAACATGTTCGTGACGTCTCAACGTTTGTGTTATCGTCTTATCGGTGCGACGGTGCTAATATGATTACAGTGAAACCTCTGAATAGCGGATAACTCTCGGTCGCCGAAATTTTGTCCGCTATTTAGAGGAAAACATTTTTTTCAATAGATAAATAAATTCAATAATTTTATTTTATATTATTTTTACATTAATTAAATAGGTGCACGATAAAAATAAAAACTAACATTTATTTTCTGAATAAAATCTGTTACTTTAGTTTGTTTACTAATGGCAAGCGTAATTATTTCGTGTGTTAAGGCATTTTTTAATTTCACTTTGTTTGAGTACAATGAACTATTCTGTATCTCGATAGAAGAAATATATTTA
>NW_019104266.1:167324-291017 GCF_001856785.1 Myzus persicae
TTAAAATGAAATAAAATATTATTTTTATTTCATTATTTGTTTATATTATGTCTTAACAATTAACACAAAGCGTTTGATTCTATAGGTATACTCTTCTATAAAATCTTCTACATTTTCCTCCTTACCTTAAATTAATAAATAACATTTTTAACGATTTTGTAAATTATAAAGTTTATTAATTTATGATAATTTTTAGTGAAAATAATCAATCATCTTTTTTAAGCGAATTATTATTTATCACTATTGTTGAGGCCCTTTATAAGTAAATTGCCGGTGAGGCCCTTGGTACCCAGTCCGACCCTGATAAGCCCATAAGAAGCCAAGTAGGCATTGTTGATTTTACAACTAACGCAAACGAGAAAATAATATGAAAAATTAAAAAGTATAGTTTTTAAAAACCTTTTCTTCACTACCTACCTATTTTATGTTTATTAATGATTTTTAAGACTGATAATCGCGATTCAATGGTGATGCCGAATTGCCGATATCGGATATAGTGTTTTAACCGCGATAGACTGTAGTACTCTATTATAGTCTTAGATCATATGCTAAATGAATATGATCCTAAATCAGGGGTAGGCAAGTAATTTCTATTGGAGTCCTAATTAAAATAATAAATCAATGTGGTCTAGTGAAAAAATCTTTTTCAAATCTTCATATTTTAAAAACAGCAGTATAAAAATAATAATGCCGTTTTAAATTTGCACTTTGAATAATAGCGACGGTTGAATTGCAAATTAAACAGACTGGAATGGCTCAAACCCTTTCAGGAAATACATAACAATATAGTTCTGTCCACTTGTTCATAAACTTCCTATTTTCCAATATTGCCAATATATTTACAGTTTTGCGTGTCTTGCTCAACATATTGAACGAATAACACCCCTGTCCTAGATTATAGTAATCTACCGTGGTTTTAACACTATAAAATCGTTAATTACTTAGAGTATGGTGATTGATGGGTCACGGCTAGACTACAGTGTTACAGAATTATTTTAGTTTTAAATAGCGCTTTATTCTCACTATGTTCCAATGCTGCTCGACTACACAAAGTTGTTTTGAGTTTGGGGAGGACGTATTTTCAACAGATGTTTTAATGCTATTATGTCAAGTACATAGGTATTATGTGGAGTAAAAATTATATCTAAAAAAAATACATTACATAACATATTGCAAGTGCAAGTTCATATTTTTGCATATTTGTATTTTTGTTGAAAAAAATATTTGTATTCATTTAGACTAAGTACATATTTTAATTTAACAACAACATTTTAGTATGTCATATTTGATTTTTAAAGGCAAATTTTGATATTTATTAATTATTGGGCTTATTTGCATGCATTTTTTAGTGTTTTAAGCATTTAAGGTTAAAAACATCTTAACCTATAATCTTCTTCTTTATGAATAATATAATTAATTAATATTAAATTAAATAATATAATTAATATAATATAATTCTTGAATGCAATCTGTTGTTAATGATTTGGCTGATTGAAGTAAAAGATGTACCAATAAATTCCTCAAGTCTGGAAGTATGTTTATTGTTTAAAGCATATATTTTAGCTCATAAATAAAATAATTTATTATAATAAAGATTACTTTTATAGTTATATGGCTCAGAGTGGGCTAAGCCCTTTTAAGTCCCTTGGCCCCCCCTATTTACGTCCATGGCGTCCATGCCTTATGCCTATAGCTATAATACATATTATATTATTAAAAAAATAAATAAAAATACACTTAACGAGAAATTAACCATTAATGATCTGTCTTCCAGTTTCTGGACTTAACTGAATAAAAATAATTGTAATGGAATTATTGATTTGGGTACCTATTACTGTGAGAAGAGAGGTGGATACTTGATTCTGAAGTCTAAACTAACAGTCATTTAAATAAGTACAATTTACTGGCAGAAAAGTCATGTTAAAAAGTTGTGAAATTTTCTTTTCTTAATATTATGTTACTGTTTCACTCATGAAATCAAAATATAATCTACGAGTATACATTCACATTTGACTTTTTGAGATTATTGTTTATATATATTATATATATAATTTATATATACATATATATACAGTGTTATATACAGTGTTGAGGCCTTGAGGGTAGGGGTCTGTGAATTTTTTACAATTTGTGTACTCCCAAAAATATTGGTCTAGTTGAGCGTTGAGCCTAAGTTTATTGTTGGAACTTGGAAGAATAAGAATTATTATGTTTAATAACGAAAAATCGGTTCTTCGAGAAAGATATTTGGAATTGGATAGTATGAAGCGGGTAGAAATAAATTTAACTCGAAATTCAGTCCGTGCGAGACGATTGTGCAACATCAAAGAATTTTACCTCGATTACCACCATTTATATGTTATACTATTGGCCAGTTATGTAAGTTATGTTTTTCCATATCATTCATCATTGAGAAAGTAAAACCCTAGATTATAAATACTTTAGTAGGTACCTTTTTTTTCCCCGGTTCAAAAACCAGTTTACCCTGCCACCTATTTTCGTATCGTTTATTCAAGTATCATAGTACCTAGTGACTACCTACATTTATTATTTAGTAATATTATAGTATTTATAATCGATGGTAAACCAATACATTCATCATCGCACTGGTCAGAATATAAGCAAGCCGAACGAATTTCAGATATAATTGTGTAGATGGCGCTACTAATTACATAAATTCAAAATGTAAAAATAATTTAAATTAAATATTTTGTAATATAATACATATTTTTTTTTTATATTAGCTAACCCACATCAACATAAGCGATTGGGTGGTTTTTTTGTAGGTTTTTAACTGTGTGGGAGGGGGGTAATGTTGGTTTGGAACACGTGTATTATATGTGTGGAAGGGATTTACCAATTACCACTAACAACCCGGGTGGTCACCCAGGGTCGTCCTGATGATAAGCGAAGCCCGGAACAGAGTAAAATTATGGAGCCTTAAATGCCATTATCGTCAAGTGCCCCCTTATAATGGGGCAAGGGCCCAAATAGACTAGAAAATATACTACCTATTCTGTACATGCAACAATATGAATAAATTAATAAAATAATAACACAAGACCAACACATAATTTACTTAAACTTAATGTAGGTAATTATATTGGTAAAATAAGAAGATAAATATAGTGGAACAATATTATAAAAATGTATTATTAAATACCTTTTTAATTTTTAAATTGGCAAATGTGTCAATAATATCGTTATAATTTAGTTGGTCAGCAATTTATTTCTATAGATACCCATCAGGTATAGTTAAATTGGTGTCTTTTTCTATGAACGAGTGCTTTTTATATTTTAGCAACTACTTCGAATCATAATAATAATGATTATTCACTAATTTACTGCCCGATACCTATTTAGGTAGGGGCCAGTCCAACAGCGATGACAGCATGCCCGGGGGTTGGACCCCGCCCGAACTGCCCTAGGGACAGCCCTGAAGTCACCCATTCGGGAACTAGTGGCAGCGAATATTATATTATTACTTAGGATCAGATGATCTATCCCTATTTTTTTAATGTACTCATAAGAGCTATAATAGTTTATGCTAGAAGCTAATAAAATAAAGAAAAAAAAATGTACCAACATTACAATATATACAATAAATGTATACTTGGAAAAATGTGCCATAACGTAATTCTTCAATTATCAGCCATTATCCACATTCATTTAAATATGTTAGTATGTTACCATAAATATTCTAAAATCAAATACTTAAATATTATAAAATATACAGTAGGTATAAATCTTGTAAGCAGTTTTAGATTCAGTGCGACACCAGGAACATGAATTTTTAAGTTCCCTATTTTCCTAAGGACTAGCAGAAGTATTCCCAAAAGTATTGGAAATCTGTATGAAATATATTACAATATGAGTGGATCATAAATGTATCAGAGCTCCATTCTGATTGTTTTATCTACAGTGATGGTCAATAGATTACCATTATTTATAAATTAATTGACTAATAATTATTGCCACAATGATTTAACCCCAGATTCAACATTATTTATCCTTTGAAACACAATTTTTAACATAACATATAATTCATGAGCAAGTAATTAATAATAATTATTGATCATCAATCTGTGAATGATTGAAATGACCAAGTAGGACAATTGCACAAATAGCTGATCTCCGTTTGTCCTATATGGTATTATTTGAACACCAATTCAAGAACATGATTATAATAATTATATATTTATTATAAACCAACAATAAAATGTTTACCTTTCAAAACATTAAGCTATATAAAGATTACTACTAAAAAAAAATTTCTGACATTGTTCAAAATTGAACATTTCATATTGTTTTAAAAATAAATCGGTAAATACTATGAGTGTAGAATTTTTCAATGTGAACATAATTTAGCTTACATTTAAAATGTTGAAGCTTTATTTAATTTTATGCCTATTGTAAATCAACAGCAGGGAGCTAAAAAGAATATAAAATATAAGAAAACATTTTTTCCTAAATAAATGATATCAAATATTCTATGATCAAGGTAAGTTTAATAAAAATATTTATCAATTGATAAATATGAAATCCATATTCTAATATTAATACTATATAATATAAATGATGTGAAATCTACACTGTAGACATTTTAGTAAAGTTTATTGATTTTATGAATATCATCAATTCATCTATTGAAAAATAGTATTAAATAATGCTCAATATAAGTAAATAACACGCAAAATTATTTATATCATGAATAATGCAAACTTAAGTTTTTCATCACAAATATTATCAATATGAAATCAATATTTTATTTAAAAAACCGTTTATTATATACCATTTAATTCTAAATAGTTATAATATATAATGTATATTTATAAACAAATTTATTCAACTAAATGTATTAACTATCCAACAATATATCAAAACATGAGTATAATATACCAAAAAAGATGAAGCATTGATAACATTAATATTTTTCATTCATCAAATTCCGAATTGCTTTCTTTATTTGCTTGTTTGTTTTGTTCATCATAAAGGAAATTCATAAGCATTTCATTTTCTTTCATCTTCGCATCTATTCTATATGGTTTTATCACGTATCTAACTATCACCATTGATGCAAACCAACCAAAACCAACAAATGCTAGAATTTTGTTGAAATTACCAGTGAGTAAACCACCAGGTTGTACAGTTTTGGCGTTCTTATTCATTCTTCCTGAAAAAAAAATGCATAAAAACAAACAATTAGACAATGGGCAATTGAATACACACTATAGACATTTCTAAAAAATTAGTGGAAAGGGAAAAGATAAAACATATTGTGACCACTGAATCGATAAACCAAATAGTCATATTTTTACAACGTGAGAGAGTGATTTATCGGTACCTATATTTAATATTTCATGTAAGGGAAATTTCTGTTTTTATGAAATAACCACATGCCCATATACGGAGGTGGCTAAAGGACAGCGTTACGAAAACGACAAACCTTAATTGTCTTGGGACGTTCGGTATCCAACGATTCAAAAAACGGCTTCCAAACGTACACTCCACCAAAAACTCCTATTGCAGAAGCGATAATAATTTTTGTCCAGGACAAGCTCCGTTGTCTAGTTATGTATTTACGCATTGTATCAGTAGGCCATATCCAGTAGGACGCAGATGTCGGATAGAAGGGTTTAGACGTTTAGTACTCACTTAATCTTTTTTATCAGGTAATACTCGGCGAAAATGCTCCCGTACAAATCTCGTAAATTGTTCTATGGTAGAGGGGCTGCATGATAAACCGTTATCAGTTGAGAAACCGTTCGTAACATCAAGTAAGTGTTGATAACAGATTAATGATTTTGTGCCATAGATAATAGTCTCTTTCACGGGACGGAGGCGTATGATTAAACGGACGCCCGACGCACAGACCTTTACAGAAATCTATAGACCATTTTCTACGGCTGGCTGTAGATAGAAGTATAGATAGGTAAAGAAAACAGTCGTGGGACCCGACGGATTCATTGCTGCTGATTACAACGAAGGGTGATCGAAATAATAATAATTTAAATCATCAATAGCCATATTGGTGGTGGTGACCGGTCGGGCACTCACTGGAGTCTAAAGACCGTTGTAAACAAGAATATAATAGTAATAATAATAATCAAGGCAGGAAATCTCAGACTCGGACCTGTCGGCGATGCGACGAGGGGGATTAGTGCCTAGCGCCTATCGGATTTATTATTATTATTAATAACATACCTACGTGAGAGGTACGTACTTATATATTATATATATATAAACAATATAATATTATTATTATGCGAGCGAGCTGCTACCGAGTCGACGGACGGACCACTAAAACTCGTCCCGCTGGTAGAGGGGGTAAAATAAAATAACAAACAAGTGTTATTTTTTTCCGTTTTATCTTAGCCGATAGGCGGGATGCCGGAGCGGCGGTCCGCCGGTGGTTTTAATACGTCCGTTCAAGGTCACCGGCTCGCGCAGAGTGGTTAAGGTTAAGCGTTTACACGGACATGATGTCATAGTGACATCACTCACGTCGTAACCAGTTGTGTTGTTACTTGTTTGAGCGCGCACCGTGTGCGTACGCCGTGTCTCGCCCGTGCATGTTTAAAAACAGACACACGCACGCGCGCTAACGAACGGCCACACACCCGTAAAAATATTTCCAGAAAAAATCTCAGTTTATACTTTCCCACCCTTTTCCGAATAAATTTTGTCCGTTTCCAGGGGCCCATTGGCCTAGTGCCCTATCGTTAAACGTCCGCCGTGTCGCGTCCGGATAAAAAAGAATTTTGTCAAGCTACAGAGTACCGGTGATGTTGCTTACAATAGTGTGATAACAAGACGCTTCCGCCGACCAAAACAACTGTTGATCATCTCGAACGAGCGCGGGATACGCGACGTTGAAATCCACGTAGTTCTCTCATCGCCGTTCGTTGGTCACTCGTTGCGTTGTCAGTACGAATTTCCGTTATTACAGTTATACGAATGACACGAAAAAAACACCATCAGAACTACAGTAGTAACTAAACTGAGTAAGTCGCATACACTGATTTTTAAAAAAAAATTGTTTTTTTCATTATTATTGTAAGTTGTTTGTGGGTCGTAATCGCCCGGACTGATAAGAGCTGTGAACAGCGAGCACATAACATTTTTACAACACGATTAGTCTTATCAGTTTACTTTTTTTTTCTCCCATTTACAATTGGTCTGTTTCATTAAAATACGATCTGTCGTAGTTTTAATATTCATGTTCGCGTAATGTTATTGGACGGGCTCTCCCATTATAATGTTATTTTGAAACATTATTATCGTTTCGACTAAAATCTGTATAGTCGTATATAACTATAAACCATTATAGTTCCCAAACGCCCAATGTTCTAGTTACCTACGGAAAAGATTTGATTATTTTTCAAAAACGACTTTGTTATCAATCATAAATTATAATAATAATATAATTATTTAGTATACAATTTCGTTTGTACAACTTGCAACTGAGCATACAATTATTATTTGAATGATAATATTATGCACACCTGTTGCGTATATTATATACATCGGATGACGGATTGTGTAGACTAGATCGTCAGCATAATATTGATAAACTGAACATTTTTTGTATTTTATAAACTAGCCACTAGGCATCGCATCCATTAATTATACATTATACTACACCATACAGTATACATATTATTTTGATAATAGGTAGTACCTACATTATTATTTTATTTCAATATTTAAAAAATAATGTGATTTAATTAGAACCTTTATAAATTCGATACAATTATACAGATAATACTGGTTGAACATAAGTGAGTTGATTCATATTATTTTATATTAAAATTTCGTTTCAAAATTGTGTCTAAATTGTTAATACAATAGTTTTTTTTTTTATAAGAAATACATCTTTGCATCTAAACAAACTGCGATATTAGATTTATTTTTATTGTGATAAAATTACCTACGTTTTTAATTTTTATTAAAGTATAAATGCGTAATTGGTCCATAGTTTATTTCTTATTTTTGTTACAATATATAAATATCTATACTATGGTACATACCTACGACCTATCTACCTAATTATAATATTTAAGGTAATTTGAATTTAAATGAAAATTAAACAATAGTTATTATTAACACACAGTTCATTATCCATAGTATGCCATATTTTGAAGTTCAATGAGAACAAAAAAAGCTTAAGTTATACATAATCTAAAAAATGCACTTACAGTGTACAGAAACTAGTTGTTACACAGAAATATTTAGTATTTAGTAGGTATCCCTTTTAAGCACTATTAGATAATTTAGATACAAAATAAATTATAATAAATGATAATTATTATTTTCAAAAATATTCTGATACCAATTTTGGTCATAACTGCCGTCTTATAGTTGATAGTAATTTTCCATTGAATTATTTTTTAGATTTCGAGTGAAATAACCAACAATGAATGTATTTATTTAACATTTGTGAATTTTTTTGTGATCGCTATATATATAGGTTAAAATGGTCCAGGATGAGTGCTCGTTAGGTTTCATGTAGCCCATCAATCGATTAGAAATTCAGTCTAGTTAATACTTGGAAAAGACAATTTCTCAATTTTCAAAATATTGTATTATTTTGGTAACTAACATTTCGTTCTCTTTTAGTCCTTTAAAATATATCAAATATCAAAATATACTTCTATTATTACAAGTTATAGTTTAATATTATTGTGTTTCAAAATTGTGATTTCCTTTAATATATTGTATAGTATATTATTATTACGTTATGTTCGTGTATAGTAATTGAATACACATACTCATTGAGTGTATATATTATATACATATTTAGAGAGAGTATGGAATTTATAAATAAATATATTTTATACCCATATAGTAAATAGTTTTCTTTGGCTAGTGAACTCGAAATCTGGATAAATATTAAATTCACTATTTACGTATTTGACTGTAGGTAGTAGGTACTAGGTACGTAAATATGTCACTATTAATTAACGAACATGGATGCATACTGGTAAATGATAACTGATAATGATATTGTTTTGAGTAATAATCAAAAATATTTGTAGTACCTATATTAAAATGTTTCAAACTTATTCTATGCCCACTTGGACTCGGAAAAAGTTATTTGTTTATGATTTTGACAATTTACACATTTTAGTTAAGCATCCCAAACCACCAAGTTAAAATTGTTATAATTATTAATTAAATAATATATTATAAGGTAATAATGCAATATAGTATCTAATAATTCGATTAATTGTTGTAATTTCTAAAATATATGGTTGATACGAATATCGATACTCGATGTATAAAATAAACTTAATTTAGAACCAATACAATTTATTTGAGAAACACAGATGCTTAACCAGGATTTTTTAATAATTAGGAATGGCTGGTGAAGGCCTAAATATATTTATATAGGTAATTACCTAAATATTATTTTGATTGAGTTCATACCCAACGTATTTTCATACACATATGAATTCAAAATTAGTGTAGGTCAATAGACCTTGACGATAGGTCTACTTGTTGCACTCTGACAGTTGCATCTCCCTTGGAGAATTTTGAGAAAAGGTATTAATGTCTTCTTTTTTCAATTATAAGAGCCAAAGTTTACCTATTGGCTATTGAGTCTATTTTCGGACATATTTTGCCAAGAGTCAACATGTTAGAGATACTTGTGTGCTAAAACGATGTACAATACATTGTATGTGATCCAAGCCTGTGTATATTATAAGACCTAAAGTAGCAAAATGCTATCATCTTTTTCTAAAAATATTGCTATCTTTGCGTTGAAAAAAATGATTAACTTGAGATATGATAATGTAACATCTAAGTTAAGTTAAGTGATAAAATATTATAATTTTTTTATTGTGTTTGTATACGTTTGTACAATAATTATTGTTTGCTTATGTAACACACGTGACCCGCCAATATTTGGTTAATATATCTACTAAAGTCTTAAAATACTAAATAGTGTACATACATAATAACGGCCCATGGGGGGGGGGGGCTAAAGTCCCCTTTCTCCTTACCCCTTCGCATCGTCACTCATTATACATAATTATTTTGGCGATATCGCACTACACTACTGTTTGCCATGGTAGAATAATAATCTTTTCTTATTTTTGTCTAGAGATAGGTAAATGTATCATTGTAGAATGTTTTTAACGTAAATATAAATACTTCTATATAGTGACTTATAAAAAATAATCGAACCTCTTAAGTTCTAGTCTTAAAAAACAACTGAATGTTTTTAATCAAAATATACTAATTTTAGTTGAGGCTTTCAGGTTCAGTGATTCAGTAACTAAGTACCTAAATTATACGAATTTATAAATTTAAATACCAATTACAATTTTTTTATTTGCTCGTGGTACGATATAAAATGTATAGTCTTTAACATAGCTGTTTATTTTCAAAATCAGTTAACAACTCAGAAATATGAATCCATTCATTCCATTCATACCTACTGAATCAAAATCCTTTATCGCAGAATGAAGTTAAACGTGCCGATTATTTATTTTTATATCAGATAAGTAAAAATAAAAAAATATTTTATATTATATTTAAATTAATAATAATGTTTTTATAATATATTACGATTAATGATTGTAGTGATTAATGAAATTTATCTTTTTTTTTCTATATGCATATTTCTTGTTATTATACTGCATATATGATGACTGCATTTATAATGAACTGCGTAATATAACATTTACAATTTTTTTAAAAACTTCAAATTATAATATTTGTAGTATTTAACGGTACCTATATATGAGTTTATTTAAAAAATAATTTTGGAACTATCAATTAAACATAAAGCCATGAAAAAATGTATTTTTTCATTAAAAAAGTAAGACAATTGAAAAAATTTATTTTCAAAAACGTCAGTACTTTTAGAGACAAATGTTTAAAATTTAAAAACGCCCTGTGTGTTTCATTTCGACCATCATAGTATAGTAATATTATATCATGTAATCTTTAAATTTAACGTATTAAACATTTAAACCCTTTAATGGATACCACAGTCAATAGCATTATTTTTCGTGTTAAGAATCTGAGTACTAAGGTACTTAATAATAATAAATTAAAATCTCATGTTAAAAGGTTTGAATTATTTTGCTCGGGAACTTTGACTAATTAATCATGTTATTTTAGACACCTCAGGTTACTTGACACGGATACAGCAAGAATTTGTCCGGACTGCGATATTATCTTTTTTGCACCTATACTAACCAATAGGTGCTGGGGATAGATGTGTGCTTCGGGGTGTATAAATGCGCTTGAGGGCCCCCCCGTGCACGCAATCGAACCGGTTGATCCGGTCTTCTCTTGTATGCAAATTGCATACAGCCGGCCGGCGTATACTGATTTTTTGCGAGACTTAATATCATAACCAGTGACTCCGCCTTAAAAGTATCCGTCACTCGTGGACCGTTAGCATTACATATATTATCCCGAGGCCAATTCATATTTTTGTTTAATTTTCAAACGTATTTGTAATATAACTTAAGTTAATTTGTATACATTACTTAAACATATGTATTTGTAGTACACTTAAACTACAAAAAAAAAAAACAAAAAAAAAAATGTAAGTACTGTTTATTATTTCAACTATATATAACCTAAATACAGTTCAGTGTTGATATGCTTGCCTCGAGTTCAAAGAAAATTCCGTTTTCAACTATTATTTTTCAGTTTGAACGCAGAATAAACTTACTTATACACTTTAAAATTGATCAATATTATTAATTCATTATTTATATAAAGAAATGTTTTTAAAACAAATCTTTATTTAAAGATCTAAAAATGTAATTCTTTCTCAATCTGTAACAGAGGTATCACACTAATTCTGAATAAAGGTAACGAATAAAAACAAATATATTAAAGACGATAGGTATCAGGTACAAATAATAATAATGCAGTAAATAATAAAATCATTTTTTTTGTATATGACCTTTATAATTTCATACACTTTATATAACTAGGTACGTAAATTAACCTACTTAAAAGATAAAAGTTTTAAAAATGTTTAATCATTTAATGTGCAAAATACTTGCACCTCTCCTGTTTGTTGCACTTATGTTAGGACATAAAACAAGAAACAAAAACTGTATATTATATAGTTACAATTATTTTAATAATAAGTAATAAGTTATAACTATAACAATACCTATATCTCTTATATTATATAATAATATAAAATATTACAAAAATAGTTTAGATATTACTCTCTTGTAGTCTTGTGTGGAACTTTTATAACCCGTTTATTTCGGTTGAACTAAATTAGTTTGCACGTGGCTATATAACATTTCCCTATAGTTAGCAATTATTTCAGTTATGAACTTACATATTTTAACTAGGACTGAGGACTTCTAGTGCTTAATTATCTCAAAATATGTATGCTCTCATTCACTTGTTGTTATTCTACAATAAGAAATATGCATACTTTAAGACAAGTATTCTCAAAAAATGTATTGGTACGATGTTTATTATTGGAAAATGGAAATAAAAATATGATAAATTATGTGTATAAAAAAGTGTTATTTTAAAGATGCTAATTAAATTTTTTTTTTATTAAAATGTATTAAAAACTAATTTCTTTCTTCATCATCTTCTATATGGTATCACGACAGACAATTACAGTTTATTTCCTAACCCCGGTGTTATCGGCGGTTCTGTCATTGATCTGGTTTAATTTCGCAATACAATCTAGTGAAATTATTATTTGTAAACAGATGTTTTTCTAAATGTGTTTTTATTTGTCGTCCAAACTCATTCGACAATATCTTCAATATGTATCAAAAAATTACAAAATAATAAAATATTTCTTATTTTTTCTAATATACTCTAATACGCATTTATATGGAGTTATGATAAAATATGCAAAATACAATGTTGGATATAGCTTCCTAATGCTATTATATGAAACATATTTTTGGACCAATCAGTTATTGGGCGACTTTTCTAGACAAATCTGAACAACTAGAAGTCCTCAGCCCTACAGTTATAAGTTATAATCTATTCGTCTTGCCCTCCATAGGCTGACTGATATTTTCGATTTAAGCAGTCCGAGTAAGAATAATAATCAATTAAGAGGATATGGATATCATCGCACTGTTTGTTTTCTCACTTTAGCCCTTGTGGTATATTTTTTGTTTTTGAGTTATTTTAGGATACAATTACTCATGACAAAAACGATAGAGAATAATTTTTTGAGAATATGACGCTTATCGATTGGTCTAAATATTGTCTCAAAACAATTAAAACATCATTTAAATCAAAAAAAAAAAATTGTATTTAGAAAGTTAAATACAAAGTCAAATAATAATAAATAATAAAACCGATATGTTAGACCCTCGGAAATATTATTATATATTATTTTTGTAATAGGTGATTTTACTCTAAAACTACTAAAAAATCATAAAAAATTTTAGGTGAAAGTGTTCTAACCATGTTGCGCATTTGTCTGAGCTGAAAAACAAATATTAAGCTGGCATCCACTTAAAAACAGCTGATCTTGTTTGAACCTTGCGAAAAGCCCATCAAGACTTTTGAGGCGATTAAAATAAAATAAAATAGGTATATAATGTCTTACTATAAATACCAATAAAAGTTAGTGTCATATCTATTTACTATATATTGATGCGTGGCAGGTTTGCTTGAGAAACCTTTAGAACACTCAAAATCCTTCTAAAATAAATAATGGTCTCGGAAAAAAATGTAGTTAAAACTTGATATTTATCTTCGATTGCATAGGTATATCATACAATAAGATGATATCATTTAGTAGTCAATAATGATTCACAATATATTAAAAATGTATTAAATATAAACAGACTCCCTACAGAAGTAAATTTTGTATAAAATACTAATGATTTACTATAATGTATTAAAAATATTTATTTCTTTTACAATATTGTGTTTATTATTTATTTTTGTTAAGTACTGTCATATACATCATTCCGATTTTACTTCTCGAGATTTTACTAAGTTTTTATTTTTTAACTATTAACACGAGAAGAAAGAGAATAATTTGCTTAAATAATACCGGAACTATTTGTAAGGTCGTTGGGTGGAAGAGATGAAGTGATACAGAAGCACGCAACAAGGGGCCCCGATGTTACTAGTTACAGTTTACCAATAGATACAGCAAAGACTTAATAAAAAACCTATACAGACATAATTTAACATTGACAATTTTAAAGAATTTTAATACAAAGTATTTATAGTTTCAAAAATTGTTGAATTATACTAGTGTTTTCTTTTAAAAAAACCTCTAATGTTTATGTATATATATTAAAACATTATTCTTATAAACATCAATTCAAATGTAGATAATATTAGGCACATTTGATACTAAATTTTAACTTGCCAAAAAAAAACAAAACTCAACTTTAAGTATTAAAGTAGAATAGAATAGTTATGTAGAATAATTTATTTTATGTTTGTAAATACAAATAACTAAGCTGAATAGTGATCGATATCGGATAAAGCCATTATGGGTATGTATACTATATCGTACACTACACTGAATTGTTATCATTGAAAAAAAAGATTTTATGCCAGAAAAAATAATTGATAAAATATTTTGAGTCTAATTACTAAAATTCCATATTTTTCTGTTATTTTCTTATAATGATAGGACTAACAAATTATAAAACTGTCAGTTCACAGCTAACGCGCTCTGGTCTCTGCTGGTGCGTTAGAAACCACACGCTACACCACGACTTCATCATTCAAATGTTTATAATCTGCATAGTCGCTACCAATTACTTTGAACAATTTCATAAAAACATCCATAAACATCCAAACCCTCTTACTTATAGATTTGACTCTAACACAGGGGTTTCCAATCTTTTTTTTATGGCCGGCCAAATCTGCTATACGTTTTCGGATCATGGGCTACATTTTTTTAGTAGGAATAGAGAGGTAATGAAATTGAAGATATGTAAGAATTTTTTTTAGTAATTAATATATTAAAAACAATAAAAACTAAAATATTCTAAAAACTTAAATTAACCGGGTAAGCCGTAGGCTGGAGACCACGATTGAAGATAATATCTTTAATCATGTTGGAGACCTCTGCTCTAAAACATTAACAGACATTCATTTTTGTTATATCTCATTTAAAATGTTCACAGTCCACGTTATCTACTCACCATTTAAATTAAAAAAAACTTCTTTGAAACTATTTTTCTGTATACCCTCTCTTTTATCATGCCGTCAAATCTTGTGCTAGAAAAAAATAAGTTAGTATCATTATAGAATAATTCTAAATGGTATAAAAATTAAAACATTTGATAATATGGTTTTAAAGTGTATGCGAGTGTACCTGCTAATAATTTGTATTATTAATTGATAAAAGGCTCTTGGAAGGAGGGGAGATGAGAATGCCAGGCAAATCACCCAGCATAATATCGCATGTAATAATATTTTTTTCAATAAATATCCTTTTAAGATAATTTAAACAACATTTTCAGTTAAATATATTTATTGATTTATTATCTATGTTAAAGGTACACTATAAAATATTATTTTTACTAATGAAATCTGATACTAGACGAAAGTAAAATAAAATACGCCATTTTAAAATAACCTTTGAGAAACACGTGGTCAATAGGTCATGTTAATAGAAACATTCTGGAATCTCACTCGTAATTATACTTTTATCATAAGTTGTAACCGATTGGCAAGAATATTCATACTAGCTTAATACATGTTAATCTAATTATTAAATTTATATTAGTTAAACTGCATAGAGATGCAATGGAAGATTGAAAATTATAGACTTTTATTCAAAATATTGTTGTTTCGCATGCGTTTTATTCATATTATATATGTAGTCATATAACTTCATCAGCACAAATGAACATTGATAAGAATTAATTAGTGTTTGGTTCATATCCCAGTGAAAGGTAGTGCGAAGTACAAAAGTTGCCAGTTGGTTTTAATCACACATTTGTTCGAACGTGAGTTTATTTTTTGTATAGGTACCTGTTATTGCAGCTCGCCATTCGATCAGTTATTTGAATATTTCTTCATAAGTTGCAAATACTTATATGCTCCGAATTGAATGAAAATATGTAGGTATTAATGTAGTTGTTAATGTAAGTTATAAATTAACTTTTTAAATAACTTTAACTACATAAACCACTTAAGTAGGTACATGTAGTGCTGAATAGTGTTATATCTCAAGAGTTTTTTTAACTATTAATAATTAATAATATTTTTCTCAAAATTCGTAAAAATAGAAAACCAGAATACCTACTTTAATTTAAAACTTCAAAATCATACTTATCATTATTAATGTATTAATAAATATAACATAATATAAAAACCTAAACTACCATTTGTGTAAGATTAATACAAACAAAATAAAGTTTTTAGGTACCTAACTGAAAATTAAAGAAAATACTACAGTCATTGGAGCCGTCCAATGCGTTAAAAATGTACGTAGAGGTAGAATAATGAATTTATTTTAGTAAAGTTTACCGACTTTATTACATATATTTGCAGATATAAGTATTTAACTAAATACTCGCTAGAAAAATAATAGTTAAGAGAATGTGTTGTGACTTGCTTCCGTCTTATTAACGTGCAACATAGCAAAAACTATTTTTGAGCGGTACAACTTTTCTCCCGATGAAATCGAACCATTTTCCATTATTTTTATATTTCATTACGTAAATTTTTGATCGCCTATAGAGTTATACTTACTGTTATATTAATCTGAAAACGAAGCCCAATAATTCATTAATCCTGTAACTTAAAACGAAAACTAGGGAATTAGTTAATGAAGCTTAAAATATGAAAATAATAGTTTTGATAGCTATAGTAATAACCATATTTGTTGTTAAGCTACTACTACTATTTACTACTAATAATAATACAAAACAATTAAAATAAATACATATTTAAAAACATTTGGTTTATTTTTGTATAGTAAAATACGTATTATAACTATTTAAAAAAAAATAATATTTAAATGATGCATACAGTATGCAGCATACTCTATATACCATTATATGATTCTAAGATTATTGTTAAATGTATTATTTTATTAACATACTAGTAGTATAATAGGTAAATATCATTGTACAGTAAGTTGTACTACACAATATGGAGATTACGTAATACATTAGCAACTGAAAAAATAGTTAACTAATTCAAATTGAATGATAAATCTCTTATTATTAAGTACATATTCAAAAGTGATATCAACAGACATTTCCCCTAAAAATGTTTTAGTACTTAAGTGTCCAAGCCTGCGATGCCGTAGTTCACAGTAAAAAAAACGTATATATATATATATTATATGTTATGCATTACACTTTAATACGATACGATTATTATGTAATAGACAATAGTACCTATACCTTGATAAACTAATACTTATTAAGAACACACATACGCATTTTTTAAAAACGATCTTTAGTTCATAATAGTATAGAATTTAAATACCTACATTATAACCATTTATATTATATTTTATATGAAATAATTAATTACTTATTTACCTGCATAAATATAAAAGAGATATTTAAAATATGAGTATTCTTATCTCTGTACAATAACAGTATATCTTTAGTTCTATTATCTAGTAAGTCAATTTAACCTGGACATTTGACTGTAAACGTGTTTTGGTAATAATATTATTTGACTTAAGATTTATTATTTGATTAATACTCAATAACACTTGAATATTGAGTATTATGAAGATATTGTAACTTATAAGCATAATATAGACTAGGTATAGAGTGAATTAAAATAAAAACATCTGACTGGTGATAATTTTGCAATATATATATATATATGAGCGAAAATGTAACCATACAATTTTAAATTATCTATTCAGTGTTGTTATAAATAAAAATAATATGTTTAAAAGTTACATTTGAATTTAAAGAAAATTCGTATAGCTTATAATAAATTACCATTATTAATATTTAATAAAATTATCAATTTTGTAGGTAATTTATGAATATTCTACATTTCTACTATACAATATTACATTTTCAAAACGGTTTTAAACTCTGTTTTGCTTGTCATTTAAACCATCTAAAATTGATGTATTTTTTAAGTGTTTCGGGAAATTACAATTAATGAACATCATAAAAACTAATAAGGTTATAGCGTTTTTTAAATATTAAATAGATTTTCTTCGTTTTAAATTATTTTATTCTACTGACTACGTATATTATATTGTCTCTAACTACCATGTTGTTAGATAATAGGATATTTGTTATAATATGTATGACCACAAATACACCAAACACCAATCAGAAATATTAATTAAGAAACAAATATATATTTAATCTAACGGAGCTATGATATGAGGATTTTTATTTGTATGAGATATATTTAACTGTAGAACTGTAGAAGTATTAAACATACAAACAATTAGTATAATATGACTACTACTTATTTTCTACTTACCATATTATTCTTCAACTTTTGTGTATAAAAGTATTCGAGTATCGTCGTTCTAATTGTATACATCTGTTCCAGTGAATTCCATATTCATTTCACATTTCATTTAAACATGTACGCCGTTGTAAGTATTTGTTTCATATTATAATATTATATTTATTTTCACTCTTTAGCCTCGACTCTAGTCCACAAATAAAAGGTATTGACGTTTATATAACTTTTTACTTTTAAATTTTAAACATTAACCTTTTAAAATTAACAACATTTAAAATCATCCACTACTAGTACAGGCACCAAACGTTTGAATATTTAATAATTTTAAATACAATAATGTCCAGATTTTACTATACATGCAATATTAGGAGGACGTTACTCCCGCATGTGCTGTCTCCGTCTTACAAATGTACAACAAAGCAAAAACTGTTTTGAGCGAGATGAAACCACTCAGCGCGTTGTAATAGTTAAGACTCTAAATTCATATACAATATAGTTGAAAACATTATCCGTGAAATATTGTTTTTATTTTTTTGATATCACTTATATGGAAAAGTTCTTATTGTTTCAAAATTCATTCATTTTGTGTTTTTCAAACTTGAACAACTCTTTTTGTAATTCCTTATTGAAAAAAATAAAAAATGGAATTTCACAGCCAAAGTTCTTCTTTTTATGTGCTGAAAATTTTGTCTCTTAGTTATGACTGTAATCTTTTCGGTGCTTTCCCGCCCAAAACAGATATTCCTAAGTCTTGTATTTGTAAGACGGAGACAACAGACGTTAATTAGCTTTATAATTACAGTAAAACTCGCTGAAGACGTTTTCTAAGGGACAAGCTTTTTGGAGCGTCTTAAGCGGGCATGAAAAAAAAATACGTGATTGAAATATGGAGTTAATTTTTTTATTATTAAACATAATTTAACGGACAATACACTTATAAATTAACTATAATTACATATATATATTTTTTTTTTTCACTATTGAATTTAATATAAAAAAAAATTACAATTTAAATATTTTAAAATTGAGTATTTTATTATTGTTTTTCAAAAAAATATCTATTTTTGTTTGCTTACGATTCTGGCAATGCGTTTCAACAAGAAAGTTTTCTATTTTGTTAAGACAACCCAACATTTCTTCGGGATTTTCTACTGAGGATAATGCTTTTCGAATTTGCAAAATTCTAACCAGCAGTAATTGTAGTACTAAACCTCGTAATACGATAAAATACAGTTCATTTATGATAGGTAATGATTGCGATAAAATAAAAGGTAAGAACACGTCAACTAGTAAAATGTCTATTTTTAGTAAAAAAACCTACTAAAATTTATTGTATCTGCTGAACAAAAGAGCATTTTATTCAATGCGATAGAGAAAAATCGAGCGTCTTAACAGGTAGTTTTTACATTGACTAGTATAGGAAATGTCTAGGGACCGACGGAAAACAGCTTCTTATGCGGGAGCCTCTTAAGCGAGTTTTACTGTATTTAATATTTATACCAAATAACATGAACAAACAAAGCTAAAATTAAAATAATTCAAACGGCAAAACGGCATCAATTTTAACTGTGTGCGTGCGTAATATGTAATTACCTTGTATAAGCATTTCATATTATCTATCTTAAATATCTAGAAAAATATCTTAATTTACAACATTACGGATTTATTCTCAACTCTGTACAGTACAGGATTCTAGTGTGCCTACTCTGTACCTCGTCTAATTGAGTAGATCACAATATAGAAAATTTATTTTCAGCAGTTTCAATTTTGTGAAGTAAGCTTTTTAATAATAAAGCAAATTAACCTATTATCAAACTTTCAAGTGAACTTTACCCGTGCTTTCTCAAGAGTTTTGAACCATGTTTTAATTTATTGGCAAGCTGTTAGAATTTTTGAAGTGAAACCTCTTTAGGCGCTATAGAGTTAGTCGGATTCGTGGGCTCAGCCGTTGCGATCAAAACGCATTACGGGAGTGACTTACTCGACAGTCAACACTAATAAGGGTCCAATCAGATGATCGGATTTTACCGCCGGTCGCCTTGTTCCTCCTAGCTCAGTAAATATTCTGGAACTGGCGAATTTGGCGAACTGACCAGCCGGCGAAAAACGTAATTGTCTGTTTACTAGAATCTAACTCTAAATAAAAAAAACCGGACGTCAGACGCCGGCTGTCAAAATCCGGTCATTTGTTTGGGCCCAAAGGTTTTTATGGTAATAAATATTAAATAATAATCAATTTGTCAATTTCAATTGAAAATTTTATTCTTTCATTTTTCCTTTACAAACTTATTATATTTGAACGTAATGAACCTTTTTTCATACCTTCTGCAAGGAAGTTTCACTTCATCCGAGTGTACTATTGCAACAAGCACGATTTTTTTACTCTAATACTTTACATACTCACAAAGTCACAACTTGATCAAAAAATAATCATAATCATTAATCAACATCGTAAAAACCCTTATGAAAGAACAGACAATGTTCTTAAGTTTGTTTGATAAATTTACTATATCTTACTTTCATAAGAAGGTGACCACACATGTGGGCTTAAGTGTGCGACGTCCAATTCAAATTTAATTCACTGATAAATTGTTCATATAAAAAACGATTCTGTGCGGAGATGTGGTACATGTCACACACACTATTTTTAAGGATTTTTCATAACTTTTATGAGTCAATACCGACGTACCACAAAACTATATGAATTGGTTCGTGGCAAACTAGTATTATATTCTACTATATTATCGAAAACCGGGTTTCCGTAGAAAGTTCCGTTTATCCTTAATTTTTGTTTGTTTTTCTTAACGCATTTGAAAAATATTGCAAATTTTTCACCTTTGACCCCTTCAACAAATACCAACTAGCTTCACTTTCCTACCAGAAAAGATGCTGTTGAAGGGAAGCATTTCTACTGCCCCAAAAGCCGATGACAGACATAAAACAAGACACACATTATTGTAAAATCAATACATTCATCGCTCCGCTCAGAATCTAAAAATGTGTCCAAAATTAAATTTTAGTTCGAAACCCATATAATATCTTCATTTATCATTATCAATGTTGTAGTTTGTCGTTGTAGATTAGATTAATACTTCCCTAAAACTTCCTTAAAATATCATGCAGTACTTATCTAACGTGTAGATACTTTAAGATTGGTTTTTTTTGTAACTTAAGAAACTCTGTTTTTTTACGACAGTACCAATATTCCACTGTCAAAACGATCGTACCAATTTTTAACAATCCTAAAATTATAATTTTTTTTTTAAAAAAATGATGTTTATTGGATTCTTTAGTTAGACGTTAATTAGTTACCTACTGCCTACTATTTAATTACCTAGTGGCTTCGTACTATTGTTGATGTCCAACAACGGTGCCTTTAAAATGATAAATTATAAACTCATAATTTTGTTATTTCCTTTAATTTTAAATTAGTAGTTCCGTGATGTATTTCGACGAATTAAATTTAACGTTATAATAAAATTATTTTGAATGTTTTAATAATTGTTCGTATATTATAATATAGGTACTATATAATATATGTCTATATCGAAACCTTTGTTTGACGATTTTTAAAAAGAAAAAAAATTACCACTTATCACATATCAGATGTTATCCCATGTGTTCCATCGATAATAC
This sequence comes from Myzus persicae, assembly GCF_001856785.1. NCBI lineage: Eukaryota > Metazoa > Arthropoda > Insecta > Hemiptera > Aphididae > Myzus > Myzus persicae. The sequence continues at coordinate 189,363 of NW_019104266.1, forward strand.
AATTAAATTTAACTTAACTTAATTTTTTTTCTAAGTTTTTTTTCCTAAATTTATCAGATTTAGCGCTCATCGGAAAAGGCACCGTATGATATAGTCAATGTAGCATCCGACACCCTTTAAACTAAACCTACCTATTTAATGTAATTAAATTAATAATATATGTATATATAACCTGCAGTATACCGGTAAACATATTGTCGTATGTTTAATAGTACAACCAATTAGTTTTATTTTACTAGTGTTATGAATGCATTATGCATCACATTACAATATTGGTAGTGTCCAAGTGTTTGCCTATACACGTTGTAGTCGATTTATCCTTGAAACTCGTTAGGTTCGGTTTATATGTAATAAAACTATTTTATTTAAAATATTGTAATTAATAATATGTTTCAATGTATTTATTATATTACAACACTTTGTTAATATCTATAAGAGTCTGCTGATCAGGAAAAAGATCGTGTAGATTAAACTTAATTGGATGGCATTCTCACCACGTCTGGCAGTTTTTTTTATTATTGTATTATTTTGTCAAAACAAAGAGGGTGTTCATGGCGGTAGTGGTAATTATTAGTTCAACATAATATGGTGAACCAACCTGACGTGATCTTGTACAAATTAAATCATTGCAAAACTTAAATATTGAATTTAATAAATATTTAAATAATAATTTACCTATTAAAGCAATTGCGTGCAAGTGTTTTGGATGTCAAACTTCAAAGCGAATTTTTTCACGCTCCAATAAGGCAATAACTGTGACATTTTATACTTTTTTTATACCATTTTTTTTATTTTTTTGTCATTTGTAATACACGAAACTGATTAATAATAAAGGCTTTTTGGATAAAACTTATGGAATTTTTTTTTTATTTCTATAATAAGATTTTAACGAATAGAAGTCCATTTCATTGCAAAACAAACATATAGATCCGCTTTGAATTTAAAATCATATAATATACCCTATATACTATACAGGGTGTAACAGAAAGACGGCTGACGAAAACGTGTGAAAAAAAATATGAAAATTATATGGATAATAAGTTGTTGAAGAAACATTGACCATTGTCAGTAAATTCCCAAATAGAATATTTTGAAAAAAGTTATTACGTTTCAAATTGATTTACTCCGAAAAAATATTGATATTTTAAAAAAATGTAAAAAATAAACTATTTGAGCTGTATAAGCATTTCTGCCATCAAAGTTTGCCTAAATTATAATAATATTATAAATTAGATTTACAAATTGGCTATTTAGAATTTTTCAAAAATAAACTTAAAAAAGTTAAAAACATTTTTCTTTTCGTTATTAAAAAAAAAAAAAAAATGGTTTACTGTACTAGTAGCTCAAGAGTTTATAAATATCGCGATTATAACAATAGTTTTTTCATTGTCAGGTGTTTCTGTTACACACTTTTTAACAGGTATAAAGAAATACATTTAAATTTCTATGTGGCAGACGGTAGTACCTGATACTTTCCACTTAGGAGTTCGAGGACTTCTTAAAGCTGGCACTAAAAGTATTCTTACACTGGATATACTTTAGAGTCCACTTCATTGTAAACTCTAAATTGTATACACTATAGTACCTACCATTAAGATTCGTGTTCTTATATTATTAATCAAACTCCATTTAAAATATATAGTCTAACTTATCAGCTCTTTTTCAATTTTTAAAATTAATGAAAGATAGTATTTAACCGTTATTATTATTTATTTATTTTTAACGTTTGTTATATTCTACATTTTTTTAGGTATCAATAGAAGTATGAAGTTTCAACACAATGTGGTAAGTCTTTATTCATATATTGATATACTTAACGATATATTATGCATTGTTATTTACGTTTGAAAAAAATATTAGTAACGTAAGGCATATATTTAACAAAATAAAATGAATGAAAATATTAAGTCACTCAATAATATTCAACTTTTCTATTCATATATACATTAAGATTCATACAATTATGTTATTGTTTTAATTTTCACTGCTAGTTAGTAGTAGACAGTAGTTATAGTATATACAAATATATAAATAGTAGGTATGTATACATACATGTTACTTGTGTTATAATATAAATCCATGGACCTTGTAAAAACCGACTGTTAGGTATAATACTAATATGACTTATGCGTAATTAGAACAATATTAGTTAATTGATCAATTAGTGTTGTAGACGCAAATATGGACTTGGGACGATTATTGCATTATTAAAAGTATTAGACATATTTTAAAATCAAAATTCGTCATTTTCGCTCTCATAATTTCAGTATTAATTTACTTTGAGCTTCTGATGATATATTGCCTTGAAAGTATATACTATAGTAATGACCATTGTAATGTTTTAATGTATTAACGGATCGATTCCCATGCAAAGTCAGTTCAAGGATTTATTTAGACGATAATCAATTACGTGGATTGTTGGTGAATGTGTGTGGAAGTAGTATTATATAGTACATTAGTACTGCAGTGGTGTAGTATTCCTAGTATAATAGCATCTAGTAGTAGTTGTAGTGGAAATCTGAAGTACCTAGTACATTATATATCTATGTAGGTATGTGTGTCTATTGAAAAATCGTTTTATGAGTTCTTAAGCACTTTGAGAATTTCTATTTTACTTATAAATTACAACGTATAAAGTAATAGTGTACAACACATGAAGTGTATATACAATATGATACAATATAATTATAATTATAATTATAACATGTGATATCTTTGGAAGTTTTTCTACATATTTTCTACAATATTAACATTTACAATTGTATCATGATTATTAATTATAAAATATTAGGTACCTACCTACCTACCTACCGGGCACAAATTACATTTTTTGAAGGTTATTTTTTTATGTTATATCTATACTTACAATTATGCAGATTGCTTTGTTCCTAGTCATTTTATACACACGAGTGACGAGTCTTATTTATATACGATTTAATTCCGGTTCCTATAGGCTTTCCAAAGCATAAGTTTATACTTTAAATCGAATGAGTAATGGCAAGTACTTACTAACTTTAAACTAGTGGTGTGATCAACTTTTTTAAAATCATTTTATAGTACAATAAAATAGTTGAAGACATTCAGTATCTACCTAACTAAATAATCCAATATCTATTAAAAAAAAACAAAAATATTATTTATATGCATTAAAGCTATTATAAACTGTAGGTTTTTTTTATTATTAGAAAATATAGAATCGATACCCAAAGGCATAATAAGAATATGCGATACAGCAATTTAAAACATGAATAGGGTGAGGAAAGAAACCATTCAGTGGTCGATTATACTATAGTTAAAAATTTAAATCTTTAGCCATGTCATTTTAATTAAAATGTAGGTTTCTCTAGATAGTATTATCATTTTAACTATTTTTCGAAAATCTAAAAATCAGTTTGGTTGGTTGCATATAGGTTTATTTTAATTTCTTAACAATGTTTTTAGTATTTTTGTTGTTACAACTTAAAACTATAGGTAAAACTAAGAAAAAGATTTCTGATGGCACTTGGATTTTTTAGTTTTATAACTTTAAATGTATTTCCGTATATTTTACAAGAATTGTTTTGGGGTTTTATCCTTTTTATCACTTTTAGTTTTTTTTCATGTCAGGACTTTTGAGTTGAATACTATAGTTTCATAATCTAACTAAACAACAAATATCTTAAATAATGATTATTGAATTCTATAAGGTACGAGTATAATGAAATGAGCTAGTCTGTTTTCATCCACTGTCCTGCCAATTCTTAACCACTTTCCTCCAAATATATTTTTGGACTAAAATTATATTCATATTCCTCCAAATTAGCCGATATTTTCAAACAGCACCGGTTATGCAGTGTGTGTACACACACATAGTGAGAGTAACAGTCAATAACATTATAACGTCGTAATTTTGATTAAGCCTAATTTATTAAGATACGTACCTACATATTTTATTTTATTTATAATTGTTTATAATTCAAATTTCAAAGATATATTTTTTTTGGTTAATATAATATGACATAAAAATATATTAACTATATTCTTAATTTCTTATTTGAGGAAAATAGAAAGTGGAAGAAAATTGTCAAAATTTTTTTGAGGAAAATAGACAGTGGATTAATGTGGTATCTCATTAATGGAGGAAAATGGCTACATTCTGGGAGTCGGGGGATATATTATTGTACTTGTAACAGATGTCGTATAAAAGATTCAGTACAGCGAGCCGATGATATTTCGATGAAGCGAATAGCTTAAATTATTTAATTTTAAATACCTCATTTTCCGAGGACTACGAGGGCAAGGACGAAGCGCACATCAAGGTATAAGATATTAAGATACGACGTCACACCAATATTATTTTACTGCTATTGAAAACTATAATATTATTACTATGAAAAGTAGTTTCTTTTTTATGGTACTGGTACCAATATCACAAAAGTGATACTGGTGTTCTGTGATGTATGAATATAATTAAGAAAATATCAGCGCAATATTTGTTTTCTTTCTGTGACTCATGCTTAACATAGCAAATGTACGTGTAGCAGAACCAAACGTGTTTCATTACTTTTAATATTGGAGCGAATTCACCTATATCATCAAACTTTAAGTTGAGAATATTACCTATGTCTCTGCGTTGGCTATTTTTTGATATTTTAATTTGTATGCAAGTTATTAGCGTGTAAATTATTACGATTTAAAAATACCTATAAATTGTATAAAAACTTAAATATCTTTAAAAAGCCAACGCAGGTAACAGGTAATGTCTTAGATTAAAGTTTGGTAATAATTAAATTCACTCTTATATTAAAAGTAACAACACAGGGTTAGTTCTGCTAACATAAATTTGCTATGTTGGTCAGAGAAAGAGAGAGAGAGTGAAAACTAATGGTGCGCTTACAACATTTTAGTTTTATAATTGTAATTAACTAAATATTATGACATACAAGATACGAATATACTAAGATAAATATTGCATAACATCCTCTTACAACCCTCCAAAACATTACAATATTTAATTCTTATATAACAAGAAAATGTTAATATAATTTTTATCTGAAATTGATTTATCCTTGTTTTTCTAGGTATTACAACCGATAATTTAAAATCAGACAATTAATTGAACCATGTAAAATTATATTTTAACCCTCCCTCGCTTTCCACATAGAGTTATAGTGTATATCACCTGTACGACCACGCATTAATAACACGTGCAATATAGATTTAAACAGTGCACGTGGCTTCTGTGTATTGTTTAAACAGCAGGGGCGTGATCATGAGGAGACTGGAGACCTGAGGAGGGATGGTGCATAATATATCTCATGGCTTTTTAATTTTTAATTAAATGTAATTGTGAAATAAAATTATTGCAGGATACAGACTGGGTGTCATTTCACTTCGAAGACGATAAGAGTTTTTTATTGGCCTTAGTCATTTTTCCCCAAGTAATAATAGATACTATTCTCCAAAAAAAATAAATAAATAAATAAAGCTTGAACATTTTACTCTAATAAGGAATTAAGAATATATAATATATTTCTATCATACTATAATAACCAAAAATTTTCTTTGAATCATTAACAAGTATTAATACAATAAAATATGTATCTTAATATTATATAGGCTTAAACAAGTTACGACATTAAGGCGTAATCGATTGTTACTCTTCCTATACTATAATATGGCACACAACACTACATAATTATTCACTGGTGCCGTCTAATGTTTGGAGAAATCCGAATATAAATATAATATTAGTCTAAAACAAAAAATATAAGGAGAAAAATGTAATTTAACTTTTTTTGTGAAGAAAAATGGATAGCGGAGGAGAAAACGGTATCTGATTTTTGGAGAAATAATTGGAGAATAAGCCCACCCAATCCAGAAGAGATCGCCTCCTTTTCATTAGGTGTTTAGGTGGACTTTTTCCACACCTTTTGGGTTTGCGGGATTAGTTTGGCAGACAGAGACGATAGTCGTAAGGAGCGATTATACTTGTGTTACTTTAACTGGAAATGTTACGAGAGGACAGTAAGACATCGAATTTTGCAACTATAGCCCGCAAAATATGATAAAATATTGTTTTATTATTCACGACAGACGAGGTAGTTGTGTTCCTGGTTTCATACTATCGACCGTGTTATAATTTATGTTCAAGCACTGAACAAACGTGATTGCCGTGATAACTGATAAAAGATAAACTTCAAACGGCTATAACTTTAAAACGAATTCCAAGCGATAATTTCTAATAAAGATAGTTTTTAACTCGATGAAATACCTTAGTTCAGTAATTTTTTTTTAATTTCCGAGTGGAGCATGCGTGGTAAAAGAAACTTGTCCCTAAAAGTATAAACATTATCGCCGTTTTTTAGATTTATCATTCACTGCGGATAGCGGTATTTTATGAATGGTATAATCATAGAATACATTAATAACCATACGGTAAAATTAGGAAGGGTGTGAACTCAGCTGGGAACAAACCAAAAGCGCCCGCATTAGGTACCAGGTACCTGGTACCTACTATTGTCGCGTTTACGCACTTGCCGGCAAAATGTTGACTTTGAGTTCTCTCCAATCTGCTTACTTTTCTACGTATAATCATATTTCAACCCCATTTGAACTTCTTGTTCGTAAGTCACAGATTGCATAAATTAAAATTTTTGTTAAAAATAGTCGTACATAAGTAATATAGATTACCTATTGTTGCTTTAACCGGTAACCATACTCTCTTAGTCTGGTCTATGCATACCTACAGTCCACAGTTAACGAATACTATAGGTATATCCTTGTAGCTAATCTTCTTTTTTAAGTTGTTGGATACAGTCGACGATCAATCTGAGTTGATATCAATGTGTTATTCTTATTTTTTAACATTCAAATTATAGGAATGTGTTCTTAATAAATTACTACCATATTGAATAATAATAAAATATTCAATCAATACCTAGGTGTCAATTTTTTTTAATGTTGACATGAAAATCTCATACCTATAGGTATATTTAATGTAAATTAATAATTGTATTAAATAAGTGTCAGATTTAGCTGTATTCTACGATATATAGAGAAACAATCAACATTAACAAACATCTAACATCTTCCAACTTAGGTAATTATTTTGTAGCATCTGATATTGAAAAACTAGAGAAATCATAAATAATTATAAATAATATATTATAAATATAATACACTGGTTAAAATTGTATTATTATACTCACAAATATTTATGTGAAAAGTAAATATAAAGCTATGTTATTATAAACTTTAATATAAACTAAAATAAATTTAAATATTGTAATAAAAGCACCGCGGTTATCTACTTGTTTAAATAATCATGCTTATAAAAGCCATAATATTGAATGAAACAATTTAACAATCATTATTGTAATATAAATTACGAAATTTACATATTTATATTGCATACCAATAAAGTATCACCGATTGTATAATACTATATATTTTTTTAAATATATATATATAATTTTTAAATATATTAAGTTTAGAAAGTAAATAAAAATATTGTTTATAATTGTATTGGTATTCTATAATAATAATACTGCAGACGATGGGTATGTTTGACAACACATATATGTGCAAAATAGACGCCTATGTGTATAAATGTAAAATAAAAACGGTTTATTAATATTATATTAAAATATATGTTTTAGATAGGTCCTCTATATGCACAATATCTTAGCCAATGCTTCAAAGCCCAAGTGATGTATAATTATTGGCCAGTAAATCTTAATTATTCATGATTAATAAAATATAGTGTTATATTATTATTTATATTTCCGATAAAAATCTTTATCTGAACAGTTTGTGAAAGTTTTAAAATTGCATAGAATGAACAAAATGTACATTAAAAGTGTTTAACATTATTTACAATTAAATTCAAATAAATGTAGGTACGTGTAGTTGCTTAAAAAGTTAATTAATACAAATATCATATAACATTTAAATACTTATTTTTTAATTGCTTAGTTAACTATAAAATCTTTGATAATTTATGTAAGAGTTATCATTTAAGTATTAAACATTTTTTTATTTCTTCATATGTATTATTTCAATACATATAATTTAATAACTATACCACTATTACCACTGTTGTCATAACCTTTCACAAATGGATTTTTAGTAATAATAATTGTAATACAACAATATGAATATATTATAGTAAACCTAATGTATATATACTTAAGCTTCAAGTGTTCCATGGGACTCGAAAAGAACGAGACGATTTTGTACTATAATATTGTTTTAAATAACGAGATATTATTATTATCCAAAACTATGATTATACATTTTTAAGTAGGTATTTTTTAAAATAATATGATAAATATAATACACTATAACACTTCACACATTACTCGTTGATATAATATAAGATTTTAATGAACTAGGTAGTGAATATTATGGTAATTAATTACGTTCACTATATAGTCTATAAAGCATTTTAACATCGATTTTATCTTTTTCTACTCAACTAAACATTTATTACTTGTGTACTATCTGTCTATCTATCTATCTGTCTATCTAAATCAACTACCTACCTAAGATTTCGGGTTTAAAAACAATTAATTTACTACAGGGTATTTAAAACTGTCTGTTGTTTAGTGCACATCAGGGGGGCTGAAAAGTTCCAGACTCCCTGTGGTTTCAGTAAATTTGTGTTTGAAATAAGACGTAAGTACTTACCTGTTATGTAAGATTTCATGTTTTCCTAATTTATTAAAATTTTAAGTTTGTTATAAAAAATATAAAACTCTTGAAGCTTAGTATAAAATGTTAAACCTTTTTTTAAAACTATTCGAATTATAGTACTAGACCTTACCCACTTTCCGACTAAAACAACAGCCCGAGCTGCTATTTCACTTGGCTACTCCCCCCCCCCCCCCAAGAGGCATGGATAGGGGCTCCATGCCGGTAAATGACTAAATACGCTGCTGGTATATAATTCCACGACCACTAAGGCGGGATTGATCCCAAATATCCGAATTCAAATTTGACCCTAATATCTATGGATATTATCATCTGTTACTATTAAATATTAATATACATATGTAGTATTATTTTTCTGAATAAAATTGAATAAAACGAGAGCAGTTTGACTACAGGGAAATGAGATTGACGGTAAAACGTGCATCTCTATATTTATTATAACGCAGCGTATAAAAAGTTTGACGTGCAGCAGACAAATGCGCAGTGACGCCGGAATCGCCTGCATTATATTATTCAACAACAGGGTCGTCGAGTGCAATGCACGTTGCTTGTGCATACGAAGTGTGTGTGGTAGGGTCGGCAGCGGCGGATAACGCAGTTTGGCGGGCCCATTGACCTCCCCGCGCCGCGATGGTAACAATCGCCCGAGCCCCCAACAGGTGTTGCCGGCATCGCGCGCAATCCATGTGTTTCCTCCCGCCGAGACGACCACGGCCGCGACCCACGTCGTAGTCGTCGCCGCCCGTCCACCGCCAAGTCACATGTGTGCCCGCGACCACCGCCGCGGCCCCGCGTCGTTTCGCCGCCACTACGCTGTATAAACGCAAGAATGTGTAGCCGCGCTGTTGCTACGAGCGCGGCCGGGGACAGTGGTAAATAATACGCGGCTTGCAGTGTGTTGACACGTGCCCCCCAAAGACATCTGCTCGCCCGCGCACACGTCGTGTACTCACGTACAACTCGGTACACGCGTATATGCGGCACTACGCATTGAGTTGCGGCATAAAACAAACCCTGCGAGACCGGTCAGCGGTGGTGGCGAGCGATTGGTGTCACGGGGTCGGCGACGGCTGTCGTGGTGGTTTGGGGGTGGTGGTTGGGGTGCCGGGGTGGTTCGACGGCGGAATGGCGAAGAGTGTCGATCAAAAACGCAACGGCGGCAGCGACGGCGGCGGCGGCGACACTCTCGTCCGTTCGGCTGGCGGACGTCGGCGATCTTTATAAATATATATTATATACGACGCGGCCGCGACGAGGCGCGCGCGGTGTGTATATACGGACAGAAATAAAACCGCACGCCGACGGGTTATATTCGTGTCCTCCTATACCCCATGGCGGAACACGCACCGACCGCTATACTGTATACATGTAGACGCTAATGCGCTATACTTAACTTTTGTATAAATAAATTGGTTAGTGCTAGGTCTTGAAATAAACCCCCGCGGCCGCCGCGTCCGATATCGTGCCCGCTGGGTCCCCCAGTTCTTCGCGAACAGCCCGGCAGCGCGGCTTCGGCATTACAATTATATAATATCGCGACGACGATAGATGAGCGATTTCAATCGTCAGAATATTATGACGTCTCCTGTTTGCGTTGTTCGCGCGCTTTCGGTCAGCCGCCGCCACCCCCCGTGACGTGATTTCGAGTACGATATGCTGTGCACGAACCCTGCAACCGCAACAGTTATCATCGCCAAACGCCCGACTTAGAAACCCCCCGGACCCAGGTCGTGGTATGTTCACGACCGCGGGGCTGCACGTCGCCGCCGCCGGATCCGTCGTCGACGACCGGGACAGTTTACCGCAGTAAGTTTACCACCGCATACTACCACAATAATAATGTAACCGCGATATGCCATGTGCATCGTAATATGTGATGCGTGTACGCTGAAACAAAAAAAAACCTTAGTCGCGAGCACTGCAGCGTTATCACGGCCGCGCGTCCGCACGTGTAATCGTATAGTATACGTCTCGAGAACTATTATACTGCACCACACATGACGATGCCGGTTTTTATATTCGTATTTTTATTATTCTGTTGCTCCCGCCGCGTATTCGTCGTTGTCGTCGACGGACACTGTTCTGAGACGTAGTACGACGGGGGCACAGTCGCGTCGTCTCTCGGACGCCGAGTGATCGTACGGTACACGTATACCGGCAGCGACGCGCACACGCCCGATTTTCGTTTTGGACCGGTGCCAGACCGATGGGGTTGCGCGGCGTACGAGGACGATGCGTCAACTGGTACTCGGTATGTAACCATCGTGGACCGAGAACAGGATCGACACTTGCGGACTGCACCGGACGTTGGACGTAGTTCATGGGCACCGGCTCATCCTGTTACGCTGCCGTCCACGTTGGTTGTATTCGATGGTTGATCCAAGGATGCTATTTTCCCTCATCTCCCCCCCCCCTCCCTCCTAGACATAATAGTGCGGTATACTTTTTTTCTTTTGTTCATTTGGTATGAATAGAAGTGAGTCAAGTTACATATCATATAAACGTATCGGACGTGTTTGTAAATATATTGCACGAACGGCTACTTGAAGTATCATATATAGAAAGTATTATAATATCACAAAGTTTCGTGCGATCTTCCAGTCTGTACTGTAAAACCAAACTATGAATCGTAGATGTCATCAATTTCAAAATAATAAAAAAGAATTTTGTTTTTCAATTTCACAAACAAATTTTCGATATAAATATGTCCTTTGACGAGGGGCTTATCTGAAATTTGTAGGATTTTTTTACACTTGTTATCAGTTGCAATGGTGACATCGATCTATGGGCTAAAGTATTTTTAATTTTACCATTAGGGATTAGAAATTAATGATTTTTATTTGGTATGCATAAGTAATGCTTATATAAATCAAGCCATTTTTTTAGAGGGGGGAGGGGGGCAAGTACATTCTAGTTGCAAAAGTGATTTTGTAGTTCACCAACATTCAGTTTACCGATACCCAATATTTAACATCGTTTTATTTTAAATCATGTTTGGGATAGGTATTAGGTACATATATTTTATATATATAGCTGTACCTAGTTAGAACAAATAATTAAAATTGTTTTGTTTAATCACACTATATACCTACAATGGTTTTGAATAAAAAAAACAAATAAATATTCATTGATTTAAAAGTTTACGTGTAATTGTCTAATCCACTATAGCTAGTGCTTAATAACAGATGTAAAATAGTATAGTAATATTATGATAAGTGTTGTTAGTAAAATATTTAGTTATTATTTAAAACAAATTTAAAGTTGCAAAATTGTTATTTATGCTATGTGTGACCCTGATGATAATTTTAAAAAAAAATGAAATTTATTGAAACTTCTTTTCAGCTGAGTTAAATGAATATTTTTCCCCGTATTAACTTTTAAAATTTTTACTTAAATAATAGACTATTGAGTGTTAATCCAGTTTTCATCAACTTGTGATAAGATTACATTATAATCATTATAATATTGGCTCACAAATTAAAATTGTATTGTTTATTATTATTATATATTATATTATTATCATATTATGCCAATAATATGAACACATTCAGAAAATTTGGCATCAACTGTTGCACCGATAGCAATGAGCTTTCTTTTGATATTGTCCGCAGTTTTATGGAAGATATACTTGTTTGTTACTACTGTTTAGGAACTACTATAATATAGGCAACTAGGTATAATAAACTCATAACTTATAACTTATAAGCATCAACTAAACAAGGTTTTCCAAAATAAGAACTATGCGCTTGTGTTCAGAATGTAATCAACCTATCAACGGTACTTTAAATTGGGTCGGCACGTGCTCCCTCCTCCCCTTACACTGTTATCACCCTTCGTGACTACTTGTAAAAAAAAAAATAGTTATTTAATTGTTCACTGTGTCAATGCTACGTAGGAATCCCATATTGTCCATCGCGGGTGGTATCAAAACATTGCTACTGCAGTACCGTACAGTAGTCTATGTGGCACTGATTTTGTCTAATACCCACGGCCTACGTAGTTGATATCGCGAGGAGATCCAGTCAGATATTTGGGAGGGGCCATAGGCGTAATATTCAAGGGGGCGATTTCCCACTCCAGTTATTGTTTAGTGCAGAGGTATAGTCATCGTTTAAAAATAGCATGAATAGAAATCATAGATGTCTGAACCCATAATGTAAGTTGGGTGCATATGTGGATCTCTGGTATGTTATATACATATTTCATACCATATCTACGTGTATTGTATATCTATTTAGTAATATACGGATGGACGTACACCGGTTTACATGCTGCCATGTTCAACTTTTGTAAACTTGAAGCTGTTAAGTTTCAATAAAACTAAAAGAGAACTATTCATCACATAAATCCGTTGCCAGCGGAGTTTCTTTTGTTTTTCCGAACATGAAGTACCTATGTATATATATTACAGACGACGCATGAAAGATTATATTGAAAAATTAATGCATATTAAGAATTTTTAAATTATGAGATTATTACGCCTTCTGAGCTGCAGTCAGTGGAGCTTTTCATTAGAGTATAGAAAAGGTGTTGGTAAAATTGTATACATAGTATAGGTGTGTTAATATTTATAATCAGTTATAACAGAATGTGACTCGAAAGACATGTATATCCATTGTTTACGTCAATGTTGCTTTGAGAATGCTGCAAGTACTAAATAATAAGTAATACTAACAAGTAATATTTTCAGCTTTTAAAAAAGCATTAATGACCTAATCAAATTAGCCTCCAATTCAAATATTAAATGAATCGACATTTAATTCCACAAATTCGTTCGAGCATTTATTAAAAATACTATAATATTAGTATTTATAATCAACGGTACGAGACATGCAGGAACAAGGATAAAAATTGTAAAACATTGAGTTTCGTAGTTAAATTAAATGATTAGGTTTTATTTATTTTTATAAATCTTTAAAAAAAGCTTCCGAATACTATTAATGTGTAAGAATGTACCTTCATGACTATACTGCAACGCGGAACTGCCCGATGTGTATCGTATTATCGCGTATTGTCGTGTATAATATTATGTACCTATATATTTACATATATATTATTATTATTATTATTATTATTATTATAGTGTTTATCCCAATATCGTTTCACACATCAAGGATCAAGATACACCAATGCTATGTCGAATACACTATGCACACCGCAATATAAGTATTGTGTGAATTACGTACAAATAAGTACCTACGATGTGCGCGGTGTAAGGTGTTCGATATTCGGGACGCCCGCGTGCGTCACAACTCACAATAAAAAGCGCCTTTTTATTGCGCGCCGCACATGTAAGTCGCCCCCGCGAAAAAAAAAATGACATAAAAACCTAGAGGATGACGATATCGTCCTCGTTGTATAATATAATAAAAGAATGTACAACGTATACGCGGCGTTTCGATGAATGATTTCGGTTAGCGGGAGAGGGGCTGCACCCCCCGTTTTCCATCCACGGCCCCTTTCACGCCTTGAAAGGCCCGGTAGTTTTCGCCGATAATGGGTTTATTTCGTGTCGTTATCTGTGCGAGCGCGTGATCCGCGCCACCAGTCAAACTTGAAAGGTTCTCAGAAACCTAATTGATTTAATTCACGCCGGCTTTGGACTTACAACGTACGGGACGGTTGCGTCGCGTCCTTCTGTTGCGCGCCTGTTACCGTGGTAACCGTGACGTCACTCCACCGGCTAGGACGTACTTGTATTGTATATGTATACATACAAATATATATATATTATATTATATTATATATAAACCATTATATTGTATTATATAAGCTTGACGATATTCTAACTTTAAAAGTTTTCGTTTTACGTAATACCTACCTACAGTGTACCGTATACGTCTGTGGTTCGATCACGTGTAAACACATTAACGAATTAATATGCCTAACCGATTTTTAAACGAATTACAAGTTTCACTGTGGTGAAAAATGATCACAGAGCCACATGTAGTACCGTTATTAGGACAGTAAAGAAATGAAATGAATTACTTTATTATTAACAATATTAATATAGTATAGTAATGTGCTGGTATTATGTATTTATGTGCCGATACAAATCATTTATATTATGGCCAAAACTGCGCAAACAAATGATAAAAAAAAAATTCTGCTTGAGACTTGAACTTAAATAGTTATATGGCATTATGGCACAGGTACCTACTATTATGTAGTCGATGTTCGAAAAATTACAATGATGTGACGATAACTTCCATACAATTATCCCATGCATATATTTGTATACTCATATTATACGTACCTACCTATTACTACCTACTAAAATATGTTTTAAGTACTTTTGACACATTTCAACTGAAGAATATAAAACGTAATAATTGTGCACTCATTTTGCGTAATATTATAATATTGAATTATACTCTTAGTTTTTACTAATACATTCATATAGGTATATTAATAATATGCGATAAAATATTTCATATAATATTATTAATTCATCCTCTTTAATGAACAATCATTTAATATAATGTTTTTATTCAAATTCTGATTTTGGAATATTTAGCTAGTACCTACAATACTTATACTAAATTCTTTTTTCCCCCCGTGTTATCGGAAACCGGAGGAGGAACTGGTGTTGACATATAGCTACTAATACATATTTTCGGGCACAATGGATTTTGTATACAACTTATGGGAACTTATGTCTTAAGGTGATACGATCTTTTTATCAAAGAAAACCACCTATTTTTACTTTAAGTCTATTTTAAGCAGATTAATTTTGTTCATTATTTTTGTACATTTTGATGCACCTAAATCGAAATAAAGTTTTATAATTAATCATTTTTACCTATAATACCTATAGACTTAAAAGAACGCATATTTAAATAAATGCATTATAGGAGATAAGCCTTTTACACAGCTATTAATGATCAATAATAATCTATTTTATAGCATTATTTTTTTTTATTATAATGTATACATGTAACAACAAATTAATCTAAAAATGATTAATTATTTGAATTTCGTTAACGTGATAATAATAACCTAACCTATTCTAATTACTTTAC
Source organism: Myzus persicae (assembly GCF_001856785.1). Lineage (NCBI taxonomy): Eukaryota > Metazoa > Arthropoda > Insecta > Hemiptera > Aphididae > Myzus > Myzus persicae. The sequence continues at coordinate 205,079 of NW_019104266.1, forward strand.
ATATTGTTTTCTGATACAGTGATATTGGTAACTGTAAAGTTTAAATCACTTGTATTAAACTATTTATTACTAACATAAAAAATTAAAAAACAAGTAATGCTTATGTAACATTGTAATTAGGTATGTAAAGTTTTATAAACATTACCTACTAGACATTTATTTTTAATGATCTGAAATAATAATCTAGCTTATTATTAATGAAACCATTTTAGTGAAGCTGAATCAAAGGTGTAATGCTTTTCACATTATTGATTACAATTTATGATACTAATACAAAAACGTTCCTACAATTAATATATTATGATATAATCATATAGACTCTATACTATACGTTGTTACTTATATAAATGTATTTTATCTACACCAATAAAAATTGGACACGTACAAGATACTATAATTACTAATGAGGTCATTATTTAAACTTTCTCGGTGATTAATAGTTCCCTACTATACCTTCCAGAAAATTACTGAATACGAATGAAAACTTAAAAAGTTGGACAAGTGGATGCATTGCTGTAAAGTAGGTGTCTCATGTCTATACAGACTATAGAGGGGCACTGCATAAATGTGTTCAATTTGAATTTGCAATGGTATAAGATCATTGTATACGTAAAATAATTCTGAGTGAAGACGGTCTATCATATTATACTAAGTATATACTTATGATATTATTGCTATTAAAATAATTAGTTTACTATCACCTACATGGGTACTGTAGGCTGAATAAAATTTTTCAGAAAAATGTTATTTGAAATTTGAAAATGCCTTTGTGTATAATAATATACTTTAAAAGTTTCAAATACCTAACCATGAATAATATTTTTAAGTCATGACAAAATAACTAAAATCTTTAATTTTTGTGTGTAAATATCAAATCTCGTCCTAATTTAAACTTAAAATATCTAAAAAAAAAAAAATGGGTATATTATGTTTATTTTAGATTTTTGATTACAGACTACAGTATGAACTACTAATGAGAAACCTTGTTTTCAATTTTCAATTTTTTTTTATTTAAACTTTAAAGAATAATTTAAATGTGTGTTATAATGTCACAAAAAGCAAATTTGATGATTTATATACATTTTAACTGTGAATAATATGAGGAGGGAGGCTAACCAGTAATGGAACCCAACTTGATATATTATTTTAGGTTATTAAATTTCTGCAATACTTTCTCTTAAGTCGATGGGTGTGATTTATGGGTTGAGTGCTGGATGAGATTTTTGATACTAATGGATAAGTATGGAAATTTAGTTTGGTATGAAAAGATCTGTAATGTTTGGTTGCTAATTGAACGACAGATTCAATTTGTACGTCTTGAGTGGGAAGTTCTCAGATTTAAAAATTGAACATTATTAATTACAAAATAGTTAATTTTAATTTTCAAGGTTTTAATAAATTTTGTAAAAATTTTAACTTTGAATGCTTGTAAAAAAAAACCATGCTTATGTATTTTTAATATTTTTTCAACTGCTATTATTACAACTTACGATGAACCTTGAATTACTTTTTCAAGCCTTTTGACCAAACGATAACTATTTTATTAACATTTATGGAAAAAACTTTAAAAAAATTTAAAATTTAAAATGTCTGTAAATAGGATTAAAACTAATCAAAATATTTTTGAAATGTTGTCATGTATAGAAAATGATAAAATAAACTTTGGTGAAAATTGCAAGTGTCTACGGTTACTCGTTTGGTCATTTTGAATCACAAATTTTACTTCAAACTCCCACCAAAAAATTTATTTGACTTATTGGAAAAAAATTTGTTTAAAGCAGAAAAACGCATGAGGAATCTTGCAATTAATTTTCAAATCTTAGATAAAATCAAAGGAACTTTTTTATAAATTTCTAACTCAAAACATTTAGCAAATTTTCGTGATTTTGACGAATTCTGTTAAAATGTTTACTTCTGACGCTTATAAAAAATTATTCATGAATTTACATCCAATCTTGTTTTAATTACACAATTAACAACTTATGAGAAATCTTGGTTTAAATTTTCAAGCTTTGTGCTTGGGCGAAAAATTTTTCTCGACAACAATTAAAAAAAAATAATAAAAATAGAAAAATAAATAATATATGATATATAATAAAAGTTATTATATCCCCATAAATAACACATTTTTTTGTAGACATTTTTTACAAAATTCTTCACCAGTTTAGGTATCTGTTATTTTTTCGTTACACTTGTGAAAGCTATTGAGCCACCCAATTTCTAATAAACTACATGCTTAAAATGTTTGGACCTTTACACCAGAAAAAATATATGTAGGTATTTAGGAATAAAAATGCACGATTGAAAACTTTTTCGATCTGCGTTATTCAAATTGTAACAAAAAATTTTATAATTAGTAATTTTATGTATTTATTACTATGCGCAATTTATTTAATTTAATTTCAAAATTATAATACTCTATTTTAATATGATGATTACCAGCTTGTACATATTAAACTATATATATTTGCCATTCTTATTTCTAAAATGATATAAAATGTCAGTTGTTATTTATTTATGCATTAGTGTTTGACATATTTATGATCACCACGCCTTGCTATACAAACATGTTAAAAGTGGGACTTTTAATTGATTTAATACAGTTGAATTAGTTAAAACAATCACTATCATAGATTATAGTAAAAATATTAAAAATTATAATATAATCTGAGATACATTATTGAGTTATTTTTTAAATTTCAGTAAACACTAAGTCTTAAGTTACACTATACCTATAGTAGAAATTGTACAATGAATAACTATTAATTATTAATTAGCTATAGATAGTAGCGACGAACTAAATAAATGTGTGTTATTTGGTCGTCATAAAGTTTTATTATTTATACATTATACATACTCTCAAAACATTTAAATGTTACTATATGACCCAAGTACTCAATAATGTACCTAATATATTTATTATTCAAACTTCATAGGCTTTTTAATTTTAATTCCGTAGGCTTGAAAAATAATACAAGATTCCTCGTAATTTCTTTTTCTGGAAACTAAAACAAAAATACATTTTCCATGATTACTTGAAGTTTAAATGTTGACTAAATTTGATAATTCACCCTAAATCACACCTAAAATATAGAAAATCTCACAAATACAAATGCATAATTTTTTTAAAAATATTTTAACTAATATTTAATAACAAAAAAGCGTTTTTAGTTATTTTGCTGTTATTCAAAAAATTTTATTCGTAGGGATTCAAAACTTTTTGACACTTAGTTACGTATATTTTTATTTACTGTATTAAAACTGGACAATATCTCAGTTAATTTCAAAATATTTAGATTAGTTTTAAGCTATACCACGAACCTATTCACACCAGTGTACAGCATACGTCAATATTGATTTAAAAGTATAGTTAATAACAGCTAGTAGAGTTATAATAATAAGGGCCTGGTGCGGCCCGGTGGTTGGCCATAGTTACTAATTATGTCTGCTGCGGTCAATCATCGTCCGATGTCACTAGTTCCCTAATGGGTGACCACCCTAGTTTTTAGTGAAGAATCCTAGCCCCACATACACGTGTTTCTCAACCAACCGTCCAACCATAACCCACTTAAAAATGACAATGGCCATAGTTGTAGACGCTTAAGTTCAATAAAAAAAAATATACATTGAATAATATTTAAATAATTGCTATACAACATATTTTAATATGCAGTTTGTTTTTGGCAAAAATGAATTCACCTAATGCAGTATTATTAATAGAAAAATAAATTATTAGTAACAGTTTAAATACATAATAAAATATCCTTAGAAATAAAGGTCTCCTATCAGAATCGTTTTTCGTTTTGTATACACACGTTGAGTTCAAATTTATAACACACACATTACCACCTACTTTAGTGGGCACACTCGAGCTAGTGTCAATTACTACTATACAGCAGAGTTCCCCGGTTTCACTGGTAAAATATATTATTATAATAATATGTAACTGCAGTTATTAAAGTATGCGTGACGTTTCAAGATCCTTATATTTATTTTATTCTAATATGGGGTTATATGCTTCTGATTAATAATTTATTAACAGCATTAGTATATACACTATTAAAGTATTTGAATTTTTCCATAATAACCAATTAATTATAATAATTTGTTTTTTAACTTACACTAAACACATTAATCATTATAGTTATAATTTAGGTGCATGGTAATTTTGTTATAATGAATTTAAAAAAAAACAAAATATTTTTGAAATATTATAATTAATAAGCTTTGCATGTTATTATATTATGCTGGAAAATACTATCCAAAAATTCATCTTAGACCTTTGTGACCCTACTATATTACATAATACATTTTAAATTAATAGATAATACAGCCATGCTGGTTTTTTTAAAATATTTTTTTTTTAAATACGCCTCAACTGTCAACTGCTTATCGGTCATTGTCCATTGGCGTCAAAATTATTTACCTTAGGTATTTATATGAGGTTTGGTTTGAATACGAACTGTATGAGTATAATATTAACAAACATAATAATATCTCGATTTTTAATCATAGAATAAATAATAGTGGCTTATGAAAATTTTGTTTCTAAAAATATTAATTTCAAAACTAGTATTGTCCCACCGGGTAAATCAAAATAAGCAGAGAGTACTTAGTATTAACCCAGTTAATAGTTATGGCTGTAATATGTAAAATTGAGGTGTTTAAAAAATCAAAAAAAAATTAAATGATGAAGTTCACTTAATCCAAAGTTAATTAAATTAGTTAAATTATTAAATGATAACATGATTATAAAAACATTTTTTTTTTTTATATCAATTTAAAGAATAAAGAATATTTGGCAATAGGGTAGGCAGTGGGCATTGATATTTAGTTTTATCAACAATGTATTACAATTATCAGGTACATCAAATTTAGATAATATAAATTCGTAATTAATTGCATTTTTAATTATTTTAATTATTTTATATTCCAATTAATAATAATCATATGTACCTATCAATAACGCTATAGTAGTAATGTAATTTAGCAAGTAACTAAAATATTATCATTAAAGGATATAATTAATAATTATTGATACAAATTAAAAACAAAACAATTTATGTTTAATCATGTGTAATTAATAGAGATTAGTTACTTAGCCTAAAACTTTTAATATTCGGTCATAGTTTATTAATATATTGTACTATATTATATTTGAGTGTCTATTGTAAAGATTTGCCAATTTGGATATTTGTATTTAAGATGAATACTAAATATTAGAATTTTACACCGAGTATTATATAATAATATTAATAATTGAATGACGTATTCTCTAGTAGCTTAGCAGGTTATACACTTATACTGATTAAAATGTATGAGCCACACGACTCGAAGTAAAAATATGTTCGTACTCCGTTCGAACAAAATAATCAATTGGGCATCCCATTCGATCGTTATCTTGTTCGTCAATTTAATACAATGGTATGTGTGATGGAAGTTCGCGAAAGTCTTAAAAAGCCACGTAAAGCTCGAGGTGTTCGACAGTGTTTTACTCTCTGCGACTCGGAAGATTTCATCAGATTTCATTTAGTTTCCTTCGCAATAAATTTCGTTTAACGACCGCAGCGGCGGTACATCGGCGGTACAGATGCGACTTGCAAACTCAAGACACACACGCGCGAGTACGACACGCACATCGCCGCGTTATGTTATTGCGCGTGAAACGGGATTACCGTCAACCGGCATTGCCGACACGCAGATTTTCTTAAAAGAACAATATCTGGACGGTGTGCGTGCTGATCACCCGAACACACACAAAGTTGGCTGGCGCACGCGCCCGCTATAGGGGCCCCGATCTGCAGCTGCTGCTGCACCGGTGGCCCGACGACGGCGACGATAATATATTATTCTCGAGCCAACACAATACACCGGCGGTGCCGTCGTTAAGTCGGCGGCGGCCTCAGATTTACGCCATGTTTAAAAATAAACGCTCTGGCGTGTGTGTACATGCAGCCGTGTGTGCGTATCGAGGAACGCGTCGTCGCCGTCGTCGTCGTCGTCCCCGGCGCGGCGGCGGCGGTGGTTCTCCGACAACAGCTGAGGCCGCCCGCGCGCTCCCGTCCCACTTCGGTTATTCGCCCGTCGCCATTGGGCCCGGGGGAGACCCCGAACAGGCGTCCCCGGGGTGCGGCGTTTAAGCAAAATAAATATGTTGACGTCTTGTCGGGGGTGTTTCTGACCGCGAAAATGTTCGTCGGAAAGTATAATATCGGTGTGTAGCTCTACGGTGTGATGTCGAATCGGTAGTACCTAAGGCTTGCATGACTTCTTTTCCGCGAAGTCGTTCCCGTCCGCCGTTACGCAACAAGTGCGCCGACGGTATTTACATTGCGATTTTGGCAAACGCTGCGATCGACGACGACGGCGGCGCATTTTGTCTGCGTAAGGATCTGGACGCTAGCGGATCGGCCACACCGCCGTCCCGGGGACGCCGCCATATAAGGAAAGCGGCCGCGCGGCCGTCTTCCCCCTCCCCGGTCGCCAATGGCTAACGCGCGCGCCCGGCTTTGGTGAACGTGACGCCGTCAGCGATTGGACGGTTCTCGTCGGCGGGACGAAAGGGGAAACGCGGCGTCGATGTAGATCATTGGAGATGAAAAATAATAAATAAAAACGGAGGGAATTCGATAGGGAAAGTGTGCGTTCGGCGGCGGATTTGTCCGGTTTGAGACAATCGCGTTGTCGTCGTCTTCAATGTTGTTATTGACTATTATATTCACTTGTTGCTGTTATTGTTAGTTGTACACCACGCGGATTTTGTTATTATTCACTGCGATAGTACGATAGATAATGAGACAGCAGCGTACGACTATCGTAGTTTGCAATTTGCATAGATCACCGTCCGAAATGGACGACATTACGACAATGAGTTATGACTGTTATGACTTATGACTTTATGAGTAATGACTAATGACTAATATTAATGACCTACTGAGAAAAGATCGTAGCCGTTGCGTATTGTTTATCCTGTAGCACCGACGTGACTTAATTTTTAGACCGTTTTTCGTACATTTTACTGGCGACACGTACTACAGGACCGGGATTAAGGAAAAATTCGCCCAAAAGCAATAGTCTTATCCGCGACCGACTATGGCCCAAATTCCACTATCGAAATTCCATTTTTTTTTTTAACGTATATGACTCGCATATACACATCAACGACCGCCTATCACGGTATTGTATAGTATTAAAAAACCAGTGAAATTGATTGCAGTATTGCTCTATAAAAAATACCGAAAATTGTACTTAACATTTTTTAAAACAAACATCTTTTGTTAAAAATATTATTGATTCATTATTTTTTTTTTTCATGTACAACTCTATACTTCAAACAAATATTTGATAATCATTTCACATTTATTTTCATCATTCTTTTTTCTTAAATAATATTTAATTTCTACAAAAAAAAAATATATTTCACATGTTACTTTAACAATCTGAATTACTACCTTAAAAATCATTGAATTGCACTTGACCTTAATGTCTTTTAAATTTTCATATTCAAGGGTTTTTAAATTTTGAGTCTGTAAGTAAATATCAATGGGAAATTACGTGAACAAAATTGAAAAAATTCCATAAAATTGCACGTAATACAATTATTTTGATTCGTTCTCACACAAAACGCGTTTAAAACTTACTTAGCAATAAATTGGAACAGTAGAAAAAATGTTACAAAAATGTTGTAAAAACATCTATGTCTTACACATGTCATAACACTTCACATCACCTACCCAAAAATAAAAGTTACTAATGCTACTATATAGGTTATAACTTATAACATTGTGTGAATGATATGCAAATTATTAAGTACACGCGTTATACCAATATTAGGTTGATGGCATTTTGTGCTCTAGACAATTGTATATACTCTAATCTCGTCCCTGGAGCCTATGCACGACCCAAAAACGTTTATACGGCGATATAAATTATCAATTAGGTCGTAGTTAAATATTTCCAAATTGCCACACGCTGATTATCTCCGACTCCCGAATAGTACTTAAATTTAGGAAAGGTGGCGGAGCTACTCCTTATTTTTTTCACATATTATTATAGGCTACTAGTAACCCTTTCTCAAACAAATTATATACATATAAAAAAATTTGAAATTTTTGATATTATTATGGTATTTACATCAAATTTTTACCAAGATAAAAATATAACATTAATTTGGCCAAAATCGAGTTTTTGTGTCAATTGAAACATATTTTAATTCTATATAGTTTTCCGTTAATAAATTACGATTTTTCTCATAAGAAATTATTCATTTGAATATAGATTTAAAAATAATAATGAAAAACAGTATGTACCTACATCAATTTTTAAGATAGATAAAAATAGGCTTTATGTCCAAATACTAGAACAAAAGGCAGCAAATGATCTGGAGTTGCAACTTTTCTCCTAGTAATTATTGTCTTTGCAGTAGGTATACAACAAAATTCATGTTTTTGGTTTAAATTTAATATTGGTCGGGAAATATTATGATTATGTATACTATACTGGTAATTGATAAGGAATAAAGTTTCAAATATTTATTATTTCAAAAGAAAAATTCACATTATAATTTGTTATGTTAATGATTTTGTTATTAAATCTTTCCAAGAGCTACATTTCCACCCTTTCCACCCTCTTCTGGTCATGTCAGTATATTTTATAAAATAATATTAAATACATTTGAGATGATCGAATATTAAAATGTATTATTTATAACAACGTATTAAATAAAAAAACACATATTATTAATTAATAACTATTAGACATCACTTTTATGAACACATTATATGCCAACAATATCGGAAAGCATGTGGCAGTAACTCCAAATAAAAGAGTACTTACTGCTTTTGGTTATCTAATTCGTATAATACAATATGGGGCAAGTCCAATATAAAAGTTATGAAAAAACTATTTTTTGTGTTTAATAGTTTCTTTATAAAAATAAAAAACATTCCGAATCTTTTTAATATTTAAAAGTTATTATTTTACTCTACGGGCTTATAATTATTAAAAACTGTTATCTAATTTCCCGATAAACTTCGTTTTTGGAGTTACATAATAAAGTACATGATAGCTATACATATAGTAGCTTATGACTACTTTATATTGAATGAGGGAAACGAAAAGGGAGTACTTATACATTCAAAGGCATTAGAACGCTAATTGTATTATTCATCTAAACCTTGAGTCCGTCATTATTTTTTTTCAATTCAACCACTGCTGCCGAGAAAACAAAGCGCCGATGTACACTAACTATTATAATATTAATAATTGAGAGGTATTTACCATAAAGACGATATTAATTAAAATATTATTATAATCGAATATAGTTGCAACCAAATTCTAGGTCGGAAGAACGATAACGGCTGCAAAACTATTTCCATCGCTTGCCGTGTTTTTGTACGACAGTGTCGTTGTAATTGTTGAGGCTCTGGGTGACATGGTGAGTCGTGACGGACGATATTCGGTTTTTTTCTCACCTCACATCAACAATGAGTCAACGACGCTTTATCAGTAATTTTTACTACAATATTTTTCTCGATAAAATTTTTTGCCAAGTTGTACTGCATTCCCGAGTCCCGACCAGAGAGAATAATGTTATACGTACATTATCTTACGAATTCTTTTTGACCCGTACGATTTATTATTTATTTCGTATTTGTATTAATAAATAATAATTTTCATTTATAATTAAATTGGGAGAGTGGAAGACACGTGTTGTGTACGGTCACAGGCTGAAATCATTGGGGAAACGTGGAGCATAAACAATAAATTGTAGGATCCTATCACATTTATTTTCAACAATATAATATTTTTGAAACAATAATATTTTTTACAATATTTATTTATATATATATTTTTTTTTGCATGATATTTGAAGTCTATTCGTCTATATTTCTATTGATTTACGATTTTCGTGTATATATAATAAAAATGTATATCGGAGGACGGAGATAACTTGTAATTACTACATTCATGGATAGGTTATTTTTAATTATTTAAATTATTTAATTTTAATATTAATAGAACTCTATTGATATGGAATGTGGTGTTAACGTAAACGTACAAAATACCAAATTTGGGTTCACCATTTTGTCTTTGTTTTGGTAATTTCAATACTTCAATAAATTAACCTATTATAAAATTTAAAGGTAAGAATATTATATCTACAGGGTAGATTAGTAGTGCGGATAAGTACTTTTTCGTTGTAAGAAGTGTAAACAAAGAAAAACATAAAAATTGCACAAATACCACACCCCACCACACAGAGCCTCAATGGACCACAAATCTGATGCAGCAAATTTGTTTGTACATAAATATTTTTAATTTTTATAACATATTATATCTATTTCAAAAATAGTCACTTTCCTTAAACATTTTAATTACATACTTGCATTCATATGTACAATATAAAAAATATGTTATGCATGTAAATATCTATACATTACACAGTTTTTAATAAAATTAATTTTTGAGAAAATAAAATGTAACGTTTTACGTTTACTAGATTTCGGGTTTAGACGTTTAGTGCTGATACGAAAAATCCGATACACCATGATTCTGTATTTTTTTGATATCTTAGTTTTGAAGCGATTTATGAGTAAGTACTTAAAATAATAAAACTTAAAAATGCTCACAACTCGCATGTCCTCCGCAGAGGCAAAATGTATAATCTGTATTCTTTAAAAATAAGTTAAATATCCGTTTAATGTGTATCACAAAACCGTTAAAAATATAAAATAGTAACCTGTAAAAATATAATAATGGTACGATACATTTTAACCGAATGTAACTTCTACACACATTTAAAATTAATTATTTGTCTGAATATTAGTAATTGCTTATATAGAGGATAAACAATTAAAAATATGTACAGAAATTTAAAATTCACTCCCACGGCACAATCATTCAATTATTGGTACATATTTATATCCTAAAAAATATTATTGTTTGTCGTTGATTCCCGAAATGTAATGTTCTCGCAGTATTTTTTTTAAATAGACGTCATTACTCATTATACTTTTAGATAAGAACTTTCATAAATTGTAGTAATAAACTGTATTTACAACTAAAATATATTGTTTAAGGTCTCGACAGTAACAAAAAAAGCATATAATTTAAAACACCAACTTTCAGTTTATTTTGTGATCAATAAATCAATTTTATCATGACAATATTGAGTGCAAAAGTGAAAAACAAATAAAAACATTTCTTAGGTAAATCTGTTTAGAATTTGGGATAATATTTAAAGTATAATATATATTTCTTATTTTTAAGCATTAAAATTAAAATTTAACCATATAGTAAATTTGATCATAGTTTATGATAGCAAAATAGTCGTGGTTTTATAACAATTAATGAGATCAAACACATGCATAAATTCAAACACCGTAGTTCAATAATTAATACATTTATAGGTCTGTGAAAACCGTTTTGATTGAATTCACAACTAATTTTATATTCCAATACCTATTCTATTTCTATAGTACTCATATATATAATATTACTGTATCATCTTATAATCGGATTCCTATATATTTAATATCAATACTGGCATGTGGCAGATGTTAAGACTTGTTAACTATTCGATACAATTTTGATAACCAATTGACCTTTTTACCAATTGACCAATTTTAACCTCAGAGTACAATTTGAAAATATTGACGTAAAGTAAAACTATATGTATTATACAATATTATACTTTACACCCATTTAATATATCAAATGCAATTTAACTTATTTTTTTTCTACCTACAAGGAAAATGAAAATTATATTAGTATAACACTAAACATTTAAAATAATCACTACCGATTAGTGGAATATTAAGCGCTCGATATAGTTAAACGTATATAGTATATAAACGTTCAGTCACGTTTAAAATACTTTTAATTGCTCCGAAATAATGATAAAATACGATAATTAATAATAATTTTTTTTAGTCGGCTGACTAAAACAGTAAATTGATCTTCTGGAGAAACACACATAATATTATTTTTACTATCAGTTTTTTACAACACGTTCTAAGACAGTCGGCCAAGTGATTGCATCATGTGAGTATATGGTACACCTAAATGTCGAGTTTGAATATCTGATAAGGCAATAACACTGTTTATGAAAACACCGATGATTCTTTTTTTATAAGTGGATGTTTGTGCACATTTTGTTTTCTCTCTCGGACCAAAGCGGAACAAAGAAAATGTACGTTCATCAGAACTACTAGTTATTAGTTATAAACTTATAACTAACCTTGTGTTGTTTGATTTAATCTTGAAGTGATTGACTCAATATTAAACTTTAATTTAAGAATACTATGTAGTGTGCGTTTGCACTTGGGATATTTTACGATATTTCAATTTGTATACATGGCCGCTTATTATGAGTATTGCAGTTTAAAAAATGCACAAATTTGCATTAAAATTTAAATATCATAAAATTCAAACGTATAAACACAGCTGATAATATGTTCTAAGCTTAAAGTTTGAATACTAAAACTAAAAACACAAGGTTAGTTATATCGGTCATCTGTTGAACGCAAATCTGCATGTTGTGCGGGCATACGACGTTTACACATTGTTATTGCTTCAAATAACATTTTTATAGGCCATTTGCGCAAAACTATTGGAATTAAAAAATTAAAAAAATTAAAATAAAATGTGTATATCTATAAAGTTTGACTAGATTTGTTAAATATTAATCGTTCATAATTTACATTCACAATAAAATTACAAAATTAGAAATTCTTATATAGAAAATTATTAAAATAATATGTAGTTATCATAGTTTGACTAGATTCGTCAATTGGTCATTCACGAAAAACATAACAATTTTTAACTTTACATTTTAAATCTAAAAAATTATAAATATTTTTAAACCATAGCCTAGATAGTATAATGATAGTATGTTATTGGTGTATCATATTCATCCATGTCACCGTATTAAAACTAATGCTCACTTTTGCGTTAAATTGTTAAAACACGGGGTGCTCAAACGATCTACCTAACTTTTTACCTGGAGGATTAATTATGCTCAAACGACAAACTCCATGTTGCACGTGGGTCCCAGAGAAAAATCAAATAGTGCGCTGAATTAAGGCATTACGGTGAATCGTGTTCAATTTCAACGACAAAAAAACATGTTTATAAAATTATTGTCATTTATTTCGTACAATGTTGACAATACTAATAATATTATTATAAATACGAACATGGAACATCGTTTCTTCCTAGTCAGAAAAACGGATAGTTGATGTGTGTGTGTGCGAGAAAGGTCGTTGGAAATGGTCCAACTGCTGGCGCGTCGTTCTACAGACGGTCAAAAAAAAAAATGTACATAGGTACGTGGTTTCGTAATGTTTGAAATTTTGGCGCGAGAATACAATCTAGTGAATTCTGATTTCAGTGCGTTGTGCGGCAGGTGTGTTGTACGTGGTAGTCTGCACGTTGGACGGACTTTGATTTTTAGATGGGCTCATTGTGTGTTTTTGTATTAAATTTTGAGTTTTCTTCTTTATCTCTATAGTCTTGAGCAGCGAAAATCTGCCGACAAGATTGTTTGCGTTAACTTAAAGGCTTTTGGACCGAGTACGGTGCGTTGAATACAAAATGACAAAAGCTATTGTCACCATTGTCGGGTCTAGGAATTTTAGTCAGATTTTATCGGATCTTAAAAATATATGTTCTACGCGCCACCAGTAGTCTTCTTCGTCGTCGTCGTCGTCGTCGTCGTACGGTGTACGCGTGCGGCGGCGCTGCGTCGTCGTCGAGCCGACCGATTGTTTACCCTACGGGGTCTATAAATAGCCTCGTCGACCCGGGGGGACCGACGACGGGTGGCACGTGCTATGCAACATGGGCCGGCTGCGCGTCGGCCGACCGCAGCCCAAGCGAGACGGAGAGCGATCGACACCGAGAGGAGGACGAATTTTAGAGGTGTCGTGCGTGCGCGAGCGCGTGCGCGCGACAATTAATATCCTCACAACACTGAACTCACAGTACACACTCGATGCATAATATTAATAATAATAATAATAATAATAATATATAATGTACGTTTCTTTTGCCCTTTTCACTCTCCCCGCCTCATGTCTTTAAGACGACAACTCCAATGGCACAGGGCAAAGCTCCATTAACGTGTCCCAGCTGCAGAAGCACCCGTTACGTGATTATTATTATTATTATTATGGCGTAAGTGTGTGTGTGTGTGTGTGACGTGTGTACGTATGTATGTGACCCCCTCGCTCGTAGACGACGTCGTAGTCGCATACGTATCCCTTTGCACCTCCGACCCTTCGGCCGTGGCCACGCGTCCAGACGTCAATGGCACCAACCAGCCACACATCACCCGCTCGTGGTGCGCGACGATAATTGCGTACACCTGGACAGACAGCTGCCGAGATTTTACGCGCTCTCGTCTCCCCACCCCTTTCACTCTCTCGCACAACCAACCACCCACCCATCGCTGTCCCGGAAGAAAAATCGCAGGAGAGAAAAAAAGGGTTTTTCGCCCGTTTATTTGTTTCTTCGGTTATTTTAATGTCTTGCCCCGTCTACGACGTTCTTTCGTCACGTTCCATTAATGAAAATGAAAAGTTAAAAAAAAAAAATATGCAATACCGCGTCTGTAAAAATATAATATAGTCTCTCCGATTTATTTCTCGTTTTTACGACCGACATTATAGCACCGCGACGGAATTTCTGCAGTAGTTACGCATTCGCACCTTTGACGAGTCAATCACCGGAAACTAGACGTCCAGGCACGACACATAAATAATATTATAATAATACGAGTATATTAATTGTGTGTATATTAACTATTATTCAGTATTTCAGTTATCCAAAATAGTTTTGCTTTTGTATGGAATTCTGCATAATATTTAATATATAATAATATAATATTTTAACCTAATTTAATTATTTCTCATATTTCACGCACATTACGTACCGTAATAATAATTATTATTATACACGTTAAAAGGCGTTTATTTTGGTCGCAAACATAAACATCCGCGGTAAATGGCAATGGTTTAATTAGTATTTCGTTTTCGTATCGAACCCGAACAAGTATTATAAATTATAATATACGTATACCTACGCGTATATTGTGCTTGTATATTGTACATATTATATTATTATACTTCAATGTCTACCGACTACCGTCTACCACAATTTCGTCGTTATTGTGACAATAATATTATGTCGTCGATTACTCTTAATAACTATATTACATCAAAATCACGCAATCAGTATGGAAACCTATTACCTACCTACCGTTTAACATTAATTACATGTTCTTTTTTCCACGATCGGTGTGTATTAATTAAATATGTGACGCAATTGTGTTTGATCAAACCATAACAATATTATATTATAGTGTTCTAGTGTTCTATACTCGAATCCGCGCTCACAAGTCACAATGCCATATTACTGGCCAAGTGCACACGCCATGCATTTGTTTGTCGTTACTCGTTAATGAGTGCATTTTTAACCACTATCATTCTGTGACTTTGGGCCTAACAGTCAATATTATATATTATATGAATACATTGCAATATACAAGTCAATATTGTTTTATAATTATTATAATTAATTAACGCGTAATTAGATATAAAAGCAATTTTTTTTCGTAAGCTGATATTATGCTTTTTGTTCGCGGCGTCAAATCTCCAATAATTCGAATTACGTTTAAGGCTTTCAACATTTTAAATGCATTATTTATAAAATGTACGTTGTACAATTCTTTTATATAGTATTTACTCCTTGCAATGAATTTAATAAGCCAATTGCGTTTGAAATGTCTCCTCGTAACAATATTCCTCGTTGAAATAGAATGAAAACATGACTTGTTATTAACTCTTTATTGTCCCTTTAAAATGGTCAAAATCAGGTCAATGTATATTGTATAGTGACAATGAGTTGTAATGGCAATCTTAATAGATTTGCATAGTTTTCATTATCTATAGTCTTTACTCTACATAAAATATAAATACTGTGACCCAAACATGTTTACTACGTCTTCGTATTGACTAATGTTATTGATTTAATATTACATGAATAATATTTATTATTAAGTAATTATGTACATTGGTGTGTAAAAGTTGTGCTTGTTTATTGTCCAAAATATTAAAAAAATTTGATTCGTTGTTTGTGTAATTGTGTACCTACCGATTATAATAATGTAACAATTCAAATATACACCTATGATATTAATATTATATTTAAAACAATTCAATTAAAATATATTGATTTAAAATTAGATTCATTTTTTCGTCATTCGGGGAATAGGTAGTTTTTATCCGTGAGTTATTAATACTTGCCTGATAGATAGATATTGTAATTTCCCACAGTATTCTATAGACTATATACGTATTATAGAGTATCAAATATCAATTATAGAACACTACACGGTACGCGTATAGGGAACGTAATCTTTCATTATATCATTATGAATATTATAAAAATTATAATAATTTTATAGTTATATAATATAACGTAGTTCCAACAAATATTAATGAGTCGCGAGTAATTAGAATATTCTATAAAATATCTTAAATAATAAAATACGACAATAATTTTAGTAAGTAAATTTGACAGGATTACTCAGTGGAGTAGTTACGGGGGGAGGTAGCTGGTTACTGGATAGGATTTTTATCCCCCCCTTAATTTCTGTACACATATAATATCTATTCCAAATATTTAGACTAATTATTTATACCTTGATCCTGTTTACACCATTCTAGGGTAATTTAGGTTTGTATTTAAATTAGCAAAAATTAGTTAAATCTACCAAATTAAGAAATTACTTATTACATAAATATAATACATGTTTAATGTAATTAATTATTCTTAAACATTGATGAGTCCACTCGTCCGCTAAGCTCAGAAACGGATTTTTATTCCTACTACGATTTATCATTGAATTCAAATTTCAAAATCATTCATTACAGTGACCTACTCAATAACTAGGTATATTATCTACGCTCGAAACCTACTATACAGAAGAAACAAGTTCACCAGTGTTTTTTTATGATTACTAGTTAAAAAATAAGAATAATAAAAAAAAGGAATAAAATATATAATTATTTTCTCAATATAATATTGCATAGATTTAAAATAGGAAGGGGTGTCAAATTTACCTTAATATCAATGTTGGATATTCTAAACAATTGTATTACAATTGATTACAGTTTGGAAAATAATATTTGGTATTTAAGAATAGACAATTGTTTAAAATAATAATACTTATTGCAAAATATGTTTTCGGCATTTCAGAAGTATAAATATTTAATTCATAAACGTAATGTTTTTTACATAAATTATTCAATTCTCATCATTACGATCATTCAATATTCTTATTAAAAGAGCAAAATCACGATTTTAATTTATTTTTGCTTTTAATGCTTCCAATTTAAATTTGTGTTTGTCTGTGTGACTATACAGCATATACATGTAAGGCATGCGAAACATTGATGTATTGAAATTATTTGGCCGGTGTTGCTCTTTAAATCCTTGTGTCAAGAATGTATATTATGTTATATGGTGAACTGACGCAATTTATCTAACAGGACACCGGCCATTAATGAACGTATGAAGTATGACAAAAAAAAGCTTAAATTATTCAATTTAAAAATTAAAATATTATAGTAGGCTATATTAAAAACATATGTTATATAGATGTCTATCAAATGCATTTAATTATTTGAAATTTTGACTATACAGATGTATAGTACATATACTATTTTATTATTAATTATTATAATATTCAATAGCCAATAAGCTGTGGCGCTACATGATATCAATACTGCGAGTCAGAATGATTTCAATATTTAAAATTTGACAGTAAAGGCATTTAGTGTAGTATTAATATTAGATATGAACAAATATTTGACACAAATCAATGTCAATTATTTTATATAGGATGATGATAATCGAATAACATAATAATATTTCTCAATATAAGAAAGAAAAATGTAATATTGTAATGAATTCATTAGTATTGAGCGTGGATAGCATATTAATGTTGTCTATAGTAAAAAAATAATATAATGATAAAATGCGGTTTTGTCTTTTTTTAAGAGGACTATATTCACAGACAACTGACATTATTTTGTTATCTTTATTTCACGTAACTGTCAAAACTACAGTCATAAAACTAAAACAATTGGCTGGTTAGTATAATTAAGAGTGTGCACTATAATTAAGTGCTTACCTATATTGATATGTTTTGATGATCCATGTTTCATAATAGAATTTAAAATATGAGAACATTTTTTGTTACATGAAGAATTTTGTTTTTGTGATAAAAAAAAATATAACATTTTTCAAGTTAATTAAAATTATTATTTTTTTCAATTTTAGTTATTATGAAATATTAATTTTAAATATTACAAACACAAATTAGTTATAACTACTTATAAGATATTTTTTTATTGGTTTATAATATTTATATTGTATGTATATTTTTTATCATTTTGAGATTGCAAGGTAAACATTTTTTTTTTTCATAAAATAGTATCGACTTGTTGCGCAATGTTTGTCAATTCAATGTAAGAAAAACTTTATTATACTTACATATATTAATGTATATTAATGTAAAAACGATTTATACTGTAACAGTACAACACAATATATATATTTAACTGTAATACATTGATGATTAATGCCTGTACTATAATAATAAACTGCAGTCTGCAACCTCTTAAAAATAATAATTATCTGCACTACTATATAATAGTAGACTGTAGACAATGATGTTTATTGGGAATATAAATTTAGTTTTGCTTTCGCCTAGATTGAAAAAAACTAAATTGTATATTTGTCAATTATTTAATATTTTAAGTAGATACATATTGACTATTGAGTTTAACATACTGCAGTGTACACCGACGTCGAATATAAACAGAACATAGAAATGAGAGAAACCAACATTTTGAATAAATCGTGAAAAGAACACAGTTGATAACATTTGAATTATTTCAAATACGGTATGGCTACATTAGTGCAAAATGAGAAAAACAATTTACAAAACACAAACATTATATAGATTATGCATATTATAATAGTTGTGGTCCCACAATATTATTAGTTATTATATAGTTATTACTTATTACTACACTTATTTGCGCGTGTAGCGCGATAACGTCTTCGATATCGGAGTTTTCATAACCACTGACTTCAAAATTATCAAATCATCAAATATCGTACTTCTTATGTTAATTGTATTCATTTTCGATAAGACATCTCACATCTATTGAACAAAGCTTGAACTAAAAAAAAAAATACAAACTATTGTATATCTCTGTACCGAATTCGGTACGAAAGTCGACCATCGCAGAAGTATAATAGGCTTGTGTTGTATAAACGCAACAGGGGCCGAATAAAACGTTCATGTATATATTATAATATTGTACTTGATGAAATTATATATATATAATATTATGTATATTGTTTATAGTGTATGCATAAGTACATAAAGTATAGGGCTCATTGAAAAGTCATACAAGTCAACTTTTGGAAGTCAATGTAAAAAAGAATAAAGAAAAACAACAATAAAAAAAATACACAAGACTTAATAGAATTTGGGTCGAAATAATATCAGTAAACTTTTAATGACGTTAACATTATAATAATGGGCAAGCCGAAACGAAAATCCCTTGACATGGATATAGAGGTGGAAGGTGGTACTCGGCCAGCATCATATCGTCATCGCCGTCATCATCATCATCATCATCATCATCATCATCATCATCATCATCATTATCGCGTATAGCGTCGTATACGTCCTTAACAACAGAGGCGTCTCCGCGCTGGCTGGACGTAGGCCAAAGACGCTGGCGGCGCAGAAACCTTGGGCTCCGGCCAAAATAGCATCTCTATACAGTAATCTGCAGCGGCCGCAGCTGCTGGCATACCTCTCCTCGCTGTGCTTATCAACATAACATTATATTGTTGCTGCAGTGTTCGAACGAATGCAAGTCGGACACTTGAAAAATATAAACTCATAATATACTACATAAGCATAATGATATTAATAATGCAATATTACCTATATTATACTTAATGATAATTTATTATTATCATAACAGAATAACACTACACAGCGTTATTATATTAGATACAGCGATCGCGTTTCAACTTTACCGTTGTTGGTACGGTTCGGTATGGTGTCGTGCGTCGTACACACGAGTGTGGGGGGAGTGTACAACCCCCCCCCCTAGTATTTATTTACTTTATGTATAGATGTATAAAAACTTATACAATTTAAAGAACATTTTGATGTATATACATACATATTTACACGTTATGCATATATCTTTATATCATTTTGTTTTTGTATAACCCCTCCCATTGAAAATATCTGTGTATACGCCACTGGTCGGGTATCTGCAGTAGCATGATATTCGAATTTTAATACATCGTAATGATATGTCCAGTGAATTTTATTTCCGTAAAATTATAATGTGTGCATTATATAATATTATTATGCATTTATGCTGCAGTATGCGATATCCGATACATCTGATCTCGGCTGCTGCCGCAGCTTGCAGTGCTATACCTACTGACGTTGCCCGTTGGCAATACAACAGCCGCTGAGAATCATAGATCGTATATAGGTACCTATTACACATAGTAGGTACATAATAATATCACGTGCGTATAACAACTAATATGCGCCGTCGTTTAGGAAAGAAAATATTTAATATTATGTTAATTCTATATTATGTTTTATATTTTTATATATTATGGTATGGGTAAACGAAGCACTGATACATGAAGCTATTCGGTGAATAAAACGAGTTTACACGACATATAATATTATAATTGATGTATACCAGCAGTATACCTATAATATGCTTTATATTTTTTAAACGCGATCTGTGTTCATTATAGCAACAATACAGACAACAATGAGACGAGTATATGTATATAATAATATATAAATATTGTGAAAAAAACGGTG
Source organism: Myzus persicae (assembly GCF_001856785.1). Lineage (NCBI taxonomy): Eukaryota > Metazoa > Arthropoda > Insecta > Hemiptera > Aphididae > Myzus > Myzus persicae. The sequence goes on from NW_019104266.1 coordinate 226,029, forward strand.
GCAACTCGTAATATTTTTGTACAAGTAAAAAATGAGGATGTTGACCTTTTAATTTTACTGTTAAAAATGTTTTCGATAAATCATGTCCCGCGGTGTCAATACAGAACATTTGGAATCGGTAACATGCCAGACCGAAAATTTTGTATGACGGTCGGTTAAAACGCTTGACAATCGCTGCTGCAGTGCGCACAACATATTTTTCGTTTACCGAATTACTAATAAAACGAAAGTTTAGATAGGTATACACTATACATTATACCAGCTGTAATACATATTATTATATACACACAATAATTTCCACAATAAATTAAAACATGGGCCATGGTTATATTTTTTGCGGTTGATATATATGTTAGTATGTTACATTTCTCTTCGTCCGTCGTGTGGAATATAATTTAATTAACAATAGGCCACAGTCATATAATAATCTGTGATTCATCCTAAACGAATTCGTATATGCGTATTTCATAGAAACATATGGTACTCTTTGCAGGGCCCCAATGATACATGTCTTTTGTAGAAAAAAAAATTACTCTTACCACATCCCTTCATGTTAGCGTACAAAGGTATTTTTATTATACACGTGCCAAAAACGCACACGCGTGCGCGCGCATATACACATACACACATATTAATATATAAAGTATGTATGTTGAATGGTTAAAATTTTTGAAACAAAAGAATGGTAAAGTATTTCTAATTAGTCGACAAAATATACCTATAAGTACGTATAATATGTATACTGCACCAAGAGAAAAATAATTGTTGAAAGTACAATATTATAATGCTTCATAGTTATAGTTACTGGTTATACGAAGAAGGTAATATTATATAATATTATAAACAAATACTATTGTAGAAAAACAATCAATATTTATAGATTATACACGTCTGTCATTATAAAACCATCATTTTAATCTTATAGATTTAAAACAGAGCGAAATAACTGTTAATCGCTTATTTATAAAATTTTAGTAATTAATTGAGTTATGACTTAAAGAATGAAAAAGTGTATGGGTATTAGGTATACTTATGAAAGACATTGGTTTTTTTTATAAAATAATTCTCAATTGCACCTCTATAAACAGTAAATATTGTAGCATCTAGGTATGTAAAATGTAATGTAATGCAATTATGTTAAAAATAATAACCAGAGCTGTGTAATGCTTTAAAACCACGAAAAACGCATTCAACTGTACACTAAAAAATAGAGAGGTATGCACCCAAAATTCTAAAATATAGATGAAATTATGCAAAATGAACATATGGATATGTTTGTTGAAATTTAAAATAGAATAATATCTTACATAATTATTGGTGTAAAGCGTCCATTATTTTCCCCCTAAATATGCAATTTAAATATATAAAATAATAGTCTTATGCATTTAAATGCACTATAACGTCTAAAATATGTAAAATAAAATGTTGTATTTAGAATGGTAATGTCTCAAATACAATTTGTACCTCACTTATTTAAAATTAAAATTAAATGTAAAATCATTAAATTTACAGCTATTTAACACTACTACAAGTAAAACAATAATTTATTGGTTGGTTGTTTTTATAACTTAAAAATTATTTATAGGATCTTATGAAAATGCTCGTAATTAAATATGTTTACCCTTGTAATATGTAACATACTAAAATGTAGTTATTGCATTGATTACAATATTACATTGTTATGCCAATAAAAGAAATTACAATTACAATAACGTATTTTGAATATCATAGACAGTTATTTGTATAGTTGTCAATACGTATATAAATCAGTAGGTACTAAAATAATATGTAATTAAATGTGTTTTACTAATTGTACGTATAGTGTACAAGTTTAAATACACCTATTCGAAAATTAAAGACACTCAAATGCTATACCGTATTACCGTGTATACTGTATAGCTTATAAACTATCTTAAAACTTAATACATGTAAATCCGATGTAATGTCAGCAGTTCTTGGTCATTAATAATTAAAATGGATTACAAGCTACAGAGCAAAAAAAAAATTGCAAGTTCAACTATAGTTCACAAGTTATACTGTCTTAGCCATTCCTGTAAGTATACATCCGATTATAATTAGTTATTTTATTTTTTATATCAGTGTAATCTTATATTATAATTTATATTCCATTTAGTTATTCTAAATGTTTTCTGTTATTTATATATTTCTTACTAAAATTGTAGTTTTCGATAACACCAATAAACATAAAAATCAAGTTTATCTATAATTATTTGATGAATTGTATAAAAAAAAATGCAGGTACATATTGTATTTTAATTTTATTTTGGTAATTATATATCATACATCATACTGATGATTAATATAGATCAATAATAATAATGAATATCGTTAATATTTCATCTCAGATGTTATCCGTATTAAATTTATAAAAATTAACTAAAAGTGATAATGAAATCAAATGTGGTTTAAAATTATTATATTTAATTAATTTAAGTAAATCGTATAATACCTGATATCTTATATTATTTTTTGTCGTTTAATAATTTGATAATAATCAATAAGTAATACAATTTAACACGATCGACCCTCAATAAATATTAAATACTAATAAGGCGTTTAAAAGAAAAAAACATGAAATTATAAAAGCGCCTTCATTAAAACATTTTACGTAATGCTAATTATCTAAAAATAAGTATTATTTATTGGTTTTTTAGATACAATCATTTAAATTATGCATAATAGTTTTTAAAATATTTTTTCTACGCTAAAATTTCAACTAAATTATTAAATAATAATGATTGGTTAAATAATAATATTTTGAAATAGGTACATATAGAATTGTTATAGGTATATACCATATATTTTAGTTTTATCAACTTCATAATATTCTTACACGGTTGTACATATTAACTTGATTACGAGCATTTTAAAATATATACCAGTAAATCTGGATAATAGTTGATACATACTAAATGTTGATATATTTATACTTCTTTATATCGGAAAGTTTTGTAAAATGATTGAAACGTCTTTCAACATTGTATTATGTACTTTCAATAATAAATACTAAACAATTTAGTAATTATTTTGTTTTTTTTTTTTAACAAATAGTTTTAAAGTAATTTATCGATAATTAGCTTCTGAGATTGGTTATTTTATCCATCTAAAAATCTAAAGGAAAATTTAAAAAAAAAACATTAAGGAAAATTATTATACTTAATTATTGTTTGAAATTAAAAACAGCAGTAGACGATAAAAAAATATAATTATCGATTTCTTTTTAAAAATGTCTAGAGAAAAAGCTCATTTTATAAATTCAATTTAGATTGTTTTTTTTCGTTTTTACACAAAGAAATTTTTCAAGTTATGTCCAAAATATATTCGAAAGTTTCGGAGTTGAACCTTTTTTGCGTGGGATGTTTATGTATATTTATTTTTTTAATTAACTGTAAGAACATTTTTCGCTTGATTCAGTAGTGCGTAAAGCTTCAGTGGGCAATGCACCGGGTAACCAACCGATTGCTGTTAGCCATACCCATACGTCACTATGTGCAAAATCACAGTCGCGGTCCGACATCATACAGCCTGCGGAAATATTATTTCCTCAATTACTTGTATAAAATATTAACTACCTGACTTTTGTGACTAATATTTTTTTGAATAAGACAAACCTGAAACGTTCTATTAAAAGATAATATTCTCCGCATAAACTCTCGAATACGCAGTCACCGTTGTCAATAACAACATCGGAGGCAATAACGGGTAAAAACACGAATGTTTTTCTCAAGAGACTATTACAATAATATTATATTGTACTGTACGTACTATGCAGTCGTTTAGCGATTTGTCGCCGACTTTCCACTGCTCCGGCGCGCGGTGTATACTAACTATATGCGCGCGGGCTCATGCTGCAGGGCCGACGTAATAAATCGGAAGAAAATGGTTTGCCTCGATTTCGTTCAATTTTTTAGTCTCTCGACGATCGTTTAACTCAGCTTGATATCATCGTCTTATACCGGTATCGTTACTATGCATCCCATCGTCGATAAATGTGCTTGATTTTTTGAGCATTCGTCGTATCTCAAAAACGGTTATCTACACTATTGTATTATTGTACATATAATTTCTTATTAATTTACTGTCTCGATGGTTTCTCGGCATAGATCGAAGCCTTGGCTCGAGTGTCGCAGATAGATTTCCAATGTTGGCAGAGATCCTGGTTTTTATTGTAGGGGGGGGCTCAAATATTCAATGCAATATAGAGTATGCAGTGGGGGCACCCAAATATTTAGGCATTTACCAATGCAACCACTTTTTACAAAATCACGACCTCGTAATTACTAGTCTAGTATACTTATCTAGTAATTTGTTACAAATATAATTAAACATTTAAACATCTATTTAAATATAAACACTAATATTATTTATTATTAAATATAACTGTATTATAGTATAATACAAGAACTATTTCGATAATGTTTCTTTTTTTAGAAAAGGTTATTATATTATCAGTAGATTTAGCTTTTCTGATTTGCTGCGATGGTCTATTAGTCATTTATGCCTGTTTTTTTAGTACTTGGTTGATAATATTATAATAGATCTGTAAGATTACTAGGTAATTATTTTATAAATTTAATGTTGTATCTTAAATACAAAAATTTATACTCATTATAATTAAGCCAAGGCCTCGTAAGCCCACCGATCTTCACTTATGCTTTACAAACACCTGTTGTCGATTAAAAATTGTATTCTTCTAGTACCTATCACAAAACTTTTAGTTTTTTCAACAGGTTTCCCTTTAGTTCAAAAGTTAACATTCAGTGGCTGTATACAAAAAGGGAGAATGTCGAACGATTAACGTTCACGGTCCATTCAAATCGAATTGTTTATAGGTATTACATTATAGTCATGTAAAGACATAGCTGAAACAAGCTTCCGTACCACCTTGTACGCATACTGTACTGTATAATGTTTAAAATCTGTTTACGAAACCAAAGCCTCTCCAAAAATCAAACGCCAAGTCCGCCCGAGTAGTAATATAATATACATTGTAAGTATAGTAACCACCTATTACTACACATTATTACTGCTGCTGCGGGAGCCGGTCGTCGTATGTCGAGCCGTAGTACTCGTGGGTGTGGAGAGTGAGGGGGGGAGCGATGAGCTCCCGTGCGGCAAAGGGGTTGCCGGTGCAACACACATCTGGACCGATGTTATACGCAGAACGGAAATCCGGAATCTGGGGGGAATAATCGGTGTTTTACGCGCGCGGCGCGCATCTTGACTTTATCTGTCAGAGCCCGTCTGCACGCGTATGCCCGCCAACCGCCACCCGCCGCATCGCGCATAGGCCGTTAATGCTCCGAAACGCCGCGTGTATACACACACGCACACGCATACACGTATTACAATATAATATATAGTACCGTGGTACACGTATATTGCGGTGACGATATCGTCTTCCTCCTTCCGAAGCATCCATCTCTTCTCTTTCTCACACTCATCTCTGACACTGTCCATCACTCTCTGTTCTTACACACACACACACACACACACACACACACACACAGCCTGTGTGTCTCTGCTTCTCTCTCTCTCTCTCTCGTAATATATCTCTCGCGCGGCGTACGTCTCTTTCCTCCGCGCGGCTGCAGCGGGGCCCAACGCGACCAGACGCGCGAAGGGATCTTTTAGTGCCGCCGGCCGAGATCGTTGAACCCCGCGCATATTATATAATATATATTATAATACCGTATACGCGCCCGCGTGAACCCTTCCCCGCGGCTGAGTATACGTATATTACGCACGCAGACAATTCTGGCGAACACGACACCCGGTGGCGGCGGCAGAGGAGCAGCCCAGGTGTTCGCCGACGTCGTCGTACCCTGCTCGCATCGCGTATACGCCGCGAAGACGCACGCTCGCGCCGCTACACTCGTCGTATTATTATTATCATCATCACCGCCGCGATATCCTACGGCGTGCGCCGGGGAGGAGGAAGTTTCCATATGCGATTTAAGATATACTCCCCGCGCACACGTGATTGTTATAATATCGTCGTGTCGTCGGCGCAATCGGATCCGCTGCCGATAACTTACTTTGTACATGAAACCGGATGTGCTTGCGTATAATAATATCATGCGCCGCAGGGCCGGGGAATAATCGTTCGGTTAGGTTATTGGCGCAAGCAGAGGGCCGTGGCCTGCGACTAGAAGTATTACACTAGGAGTCCCACGGAAATAGAACACGAAAACGACAAAAAACCTATATTACCTCTACTGTTCACAGTGACAAATCTTACTGACATTTGAGTATATTATAATTTTATAATATAAACTCATCTTTGCACATTTATTCTCATAATTGTCAATAACTTCTTACTATCAAAAAAAAAACTTGAGCCCCTAAGTGACCGACCGAAATAGTGCCACGTACATTATATTAGGTTCTGAATAAAAAATAATATTATAAATGATATCTGTAGGTCCGTTATTTATCGATAATTTTTTGTCTTGTTACATAAAACTATATACATTAGTACAAAAGTACAAATGTGAATAATATGTGTCGTGTCATGCACTCGTATGTACTCCGTGCCTTTTTTTGACGTGTTCCTCGGCACGCGACGGATGGTAACAAAAACTGTTCGATTTTTCTTATGACAAAAGTATATAGCCCGTTCGTCATATTACATTCATGTGCATCGTATAGTTTGTGATCGACTTCTTAAATTTAAATTCACTTAACATGATATTATATTCTATGTGACTGTGTTTATGTATTGTTTTCAATTTTTTAGTACGAAACCTGAAATTATTGTAATGACTGTGTGAGTCGTGATGTGAGTTGTGAGTATTCAATAATCAGTATAACTACTAGAACTGTAGAAGACAATAAAACATAATTTTACTATGCAAAATATTATGTACAATGAACCTATAAAGCAATTCACAATTTTAAACGTTGGACGCAATGTTAATCTATTGGGTATTGCCCATGAAGTATTATTTATTTATAGAATGACGTACAAACAATTAATAATATTTTTGGAGGGCCACATCGGGAATTCAGGAATTTTTGTGGGCCATCAAAATTCAAGGTACACAAAATCATTATTGAAAAACGTAAAAAATAAAACGATGGAATTAAAACTGACAAAATTCTTATTAAATCCATCACCATCTAAAATAATAATTTAAAATAAATTTCTCCTCTGCAGTCTGCGGGCCCGAATAAAAATCGTTCTAGGGTCACCCACTTATGACCCATGAAATCATGAATCGCGATGTATAATATGAATACCTAAAATATATTATGTTAGTTATATATTAATATATTATGTGTACTTTGAAGCCTTATATAAAGCTTCCAAATTCACTTATGATTGATTCGATATACATGTATTCGTTTTCGAAGAATTTCATTCAACATAGTATTGAATATAATCTATGGTGTTCATATAATTAATATTAATTAATAAATATACGTTTCAATTACATCTGTAAATTAATAACCGTTTTCAATTTTTCGTTGCATTCCAACAATAATTTTCTTTGGATTCGGTTTATTATTACAGCATTAATTAAATAACGAATTAGTCAATTATTAATATTGTTATACATTTTACCAACAACTGCAGACGTCAGACACAGACTACAGACGTTTCGGATATTATAACGGAAACCCATAATAATAAATTCTATTATTATTTTGCTATATAGGTAGACGGATTTTGATTCCTCGAATTACGCCATATTGCCGTATTATTATTTATTTATTGCATTCTCTTATCTTTCCTGCAATATTCGTGATTATAATAATATTATAGTGTTCTTGGAAATTAAGTCATCTTGCCTTGGAGAAAAACTACCGACGGGCATTTCAGCGGTCAATTAATAATATTTATGTACTGCAAGCTAAAAACAAGTGTTAAAAATTGGGGACTAAAAACTTAGACGTTCGCCGACCCTTAGTCGTTTATTAGATTACATTATTAAGATAGGGAACCAAATCACCAAGGTTTGCATCCGGTAAGTTTGTACCTATACCGAACCTATACTTTTAAAAGTCGCTTAGTTCACAATAATAATATAGTGTTTACTCGTACAACAGTGCTACTAAGTGTAATTTAAAATCATTATGCCCTGCTCACCATATTAAACTGTATTTTTAGACACAAACCCTAACCGGGATGTTTCGACATTTGAAAACATCACCGCCATATATATGTAAAATACGTCCGCGATGTCAAATCACGTGTTTTTAGAATATGAATTCTATGCTTAATGTGTGCGATGTTCGTATATATATTTTCCGATTTCTACAGCTCGCACGCGCCACTATTGGAATAACAGAATTACGGAATGTATAGGTAAACTATTATAATACACGGGTTCAAGGTAGAATACCATCACTCGCTTAGACCCCTTTTATTATCAATGTGCCTCGGTGTACTGTACGACAACAAAATATATAATGTGTCAAAACGTTGCTCGGAAATCTTCACTTGTTCGGAAACTCATATTTTGTATGCAATAATGAGCGTTTTGTAATAAGATTGTAAATTATTGCGATCTAACCACTCGATAACGGCCTGTATTATTTCGGCGATGTGCGTACAGAGGCTATTTATTGTAAAATACCCATATAATAATAATTGCTGCATAAGTTTCGGGAACAATTTAAATGCACCTAGAATAGTGACAATTGTGATTTCTTACTGATATAACCGCGGTGACGTTTAAATGCAAATCGCATTTGTGTCTCAAAATGCGTTTCGTAAAACAATTTGCATAGCAATACGGACGAGGTTAAGAACCTTGGGAAATTGTCTACAATATCGTTTATCAGATTTGTGCGTTTGTCATACACCATAATATATAAGATAATATGAATAATATGAGATGTTTGTTCGAATTTCAAACTTCGACGCATGAATAAATGCAGATCTTATGTGCACTGTAAAAACGTTGGACTAGCTACTCATAATATAATAATATGACGATGGTCGTGGTGATTCAGTTGCAATCGCCAATCACTGGCGACCACCAAATACTAATTAACGAGTATAACTGCCGAGATTGTGCGTAGAAAGCGATTATCAAGGTTTGATGCATGGGATATGCTTGCACGTATTAAGCTACGTATTTAATGATGAGAGTATTTAAAATCAATTAAAATTCGAAAACGGAAAAAAAAACAATAATATCATAAAATGATATAGGTATAATGATATAAGGTTGCGAAATATTATTCTTCCTACAATAATTTGTGTACGTTTATAAGAAATCGATTGTTTATACATAATAACGTCCAATAATACACTATTAAAAATTTATGGACGTATTGTACTCGGTGGCGAACTGGACAGGGTGCTGATGTGGCAATCGCCGCCGGCGCTTGATGCAAATTGGAGCCGTTATTTTCTGTGATATTATTTAGTGCAAACGAATTGAAATGAACGTACCGATACGTTTTCAAATGTAAGTTTATAAAATGTAGAGCTTAAAGTACAAATTAAATAAGCCACTCCAAGAATTTGAGACTTACATTATGTATTTTATGAAAATTACTGGAGGACTAGTGACTAGTTAATACTGATCGTGTTACTTTCCCGGTGTGATGATGATAGTCCCAGTCCGCCCCTATTAGTACAAGTTGTACCTATATGGCTATATTAATAACTGTACTGTTTATTTTCAATGAAAAACAAATCAATAATAACATTTTTAAAACGACGTAAATAAATAATGAAGTAAAACGTATTTAAACCGTTTAATAAGTTTAAACTCCAAGAGTTGGATAGTGGGCATCGTTTTTGAAGTTCTCATTTTATCATGGAAAATAATTATTTGCTTTTTGGATGAAAAGTAATTATTTATAAATAGTATATACTATATAGTGACAAGAAGTGTTAAGTTCAATATTATTCGCTAAAATCACAAAGTAAAAATAAATATTAAATGTGTACACCTGTTCGGTAAATATACACCTAATAGGTACCAACGATGAGTTAAAATAATAATTATTGGGATTGCATGTTGAAAATGTTATAGTACCTAATAATATAATTAAAATATCGTCATGATTTAATCGTTTAATGAATAAATCTTTTTATTTTCTCAAATCCATCATACGTATAATCTGAAAAATAAATCCGAAATAGTGTTAAAAACACAAGAACTCGGCCGAAGTCGGAAGTGGCGACTCAAAGTGCAGTTTAAGACTTTAAGTGCAGTATAATATTATGCTATTGTTATATAACGACTAACGACGACAATCGAATATTAGATTGTATATAACGGTTAGTTAGGTATACTGGCATCCATCACCTCATCACAGCAGAGGCTCATTATTAATATTTTTTCGACTCGCGCTATTTCGTTCTTCGATTTTGCTATAAAAAAAATCAGACGTCACCACAATCGTTTGTATGTCACGTATCGCGACTTGCGAGTACAGCCGTTTACGTGATTCCGAATCGTGTACCTACTGCCTATACACCTATACACCATTACTCTATGACCTACACAAAAACAATTACACTCTACCGCCAGTAGAGAATCGGCGTGAATTGTTTGCGCGCGACGTCAACGACGGAGGCGGCGTATGATAACGCAAATACGATTTCATATTAATAATAATAATAATATTTATTGTTAGAATTAAATATTGCTTACAGGTAAGATTCATACATATGGAATATAATATCTAGTATTGCTCCCCACTGAGGTACAATCTCACTCGGTTATGCGTAGAGCAAGTGTATTTATCTAAAAAAAAGATAGCAAAAAAATAAATAAATCGTATGATAATAATTAATAACAAATTCAAAATAATAATAAAAACAAGAATACAAAAAGAAATTTTTTTATAGATTTTTTAAAAACAATATATTATGATATGAAAAAATATTTTGGGTGGAAAAATATTCATTAATACCTACATTTAAGGATTCTTGGTTCTTAATAGATTCTTAATTTAGGCACATATATAATTTCATTTTTTTTTCCTGAGATTATTGTAAAAGCAATTTATTAGTTTAAATTTAAAATAAAAATAACTATTGCAACTTACACTAGAATACTAGATCAACCTTGATCATATCTATAGAGACTTAAAACCAACCTGTATGTATGTGTTTGAAGATTTTGTTATTAAATGAATAATATTTCGATAAATATTTTCCTCTTATTGTAAGGTTGATTTTTTTACTGTTTAGTACATATTAGTATTTAGTGGAGTTTGTTTTAAAGATATAATATTAAGTTTGTTTATTGTATAATTTGGCAATGCCAAGTACTCGTAATAGTTTAAATAATTCATTTGAAGAGATTGATTTGGATTTGCCTAGGATTATTGTTATACATTTTTTCGTGTGATATAATAATAATATACTATAGGTACCCGTATTATGTGTATTCGATATTGTAACAAAACGAAAAGCCACGACGGAACTGCACGGTACCGGATAGTTTGCCGGAACAATCGGAACCCGCCCGTTGTGGGAGATCCCGGGGATGAGTGGATGACTTAAACGTATTTATGACAATGACGATCGTCGTCATCAGGTTCCCCGTTGACGGTCGTTGTTCAAGGTGCAATAACTGTGGATTTTTGCCGATATAAATAAAACAATTCAAATGAGCAATACTGTCAAAATGTGGTACGACGATAAAGCTATTATTTCGTGCAATGACAATATTATTTTATCGGTCGACGTACTCGGGAATTGCATCCGAATTGGTACCCGCATATTATATAATATCATTCTTATATCCACATCCGAATTGGTTCTCCGAGATTTTTCTATAAAACCTGTTTTACACGATGTGGTATAGCTTGTATAGTAGCCTGCAGCTAACTTGCCGTTTTTAGGTTCAAGTGAATTGACCGCGACAAATACATCAATATTATACATATTTATATAAGAGGCATCACACATGAGTACATGACACATCACAATGTAGCAGTATAACACCGATCACATTTTCAATTTTTTCAACTTTGACTTCTTTAATTGTAAATCGTAATAGTTAATTATTTTTATGTTAGGTTAAAACTGTTTCGGTTTTTTTCTTTTTTCTATAAAGTGTATTTTATAGTGCATTTATGTTGGAAATAGAGTTCAAAGAGGCTAGTATACCTACTATAGGTTTAAAAACAATTTTTAAAAGAAACAACCTATAAGTTATAACATCCGCCAGGCATACATAGCATGATGACTAATATTATCGTGTTGAAAGGGCAACTTTGGAGCTGATTTTTGTGTAGAATATACAATACACTATGCATATACAACGAAAAAAATTTAAAATGTAAGACATTTTAATGCACAAAGATCACGACGTCATTCAAAATAATCATGACTTATATACAAAACAGGTACTATGTACTATATAGATTATAGGAACACGAAATGAAAAAATTTACATCGGTATTCACAGATAAATATAATTTTTCATAAGTATGTAACATGCACATTGTACACACGAACAAAAGTTTCACGAAATCTGTAATACGCCAATACTTATGTTTTTTTGTCAATATATTTAAACAAAACGGTTTTTAATTTTACGAAGAGAAGCTATATTGTAAAACGGTATTTCGCATCGCGAAAGTCGTACCGAGCAATACAAGCCGGTATCCGAATTTGGACTTTCGAATTAATGCGATGTCGTTATTGCGTACGACGACGACAATACGAAAGGAATAACGAAAAAAAGTTCACCCCGCGCCCACCCTCATCCCGTGGACGCCGGTCTTGACGTCACGGTTCCCATGTGCGTGTGCTTGTGTGTGTGTGCGCGCGCGTGTGTGTGTAGAATGCGTGGTGAGGGCACTGCGCGCGCGCGCGCACGGCGGCGAATTTGCTTGTGCGTGCGTGATGCGCGCCGTATGTGCCGGTCGTGTTGGCAACACTACACTACTGCAGTCCCGGGTGGCACAAAGTGGTTCTTCCTCGCGCTCGGGGGCATTTTTCCGCACAGTCTTTTCGTCTGGCGCGCTGTTTGCACACGCCGGCGCTCCGCGACGCTTTCAGTTTTTTTTTTCGTTATTATCATTTCGTCGTTTCCCACTTTACTTTTCCTCTCTACATTTCTCCATCGTACCGTCGGCCGTCACCTCGCCGCGTACGCCGGTCGTCGTCCGCGAACGTTAAGTCCTTTTCGATTTTTAAAAAAACTCGTCGTTACGCGTTTGAAATTTCCGCGGCCAGAAATAACACTCACTCTGTACGGTAGTACAGTAGTAGTAGCCGCCGTCTACGGTCCAAAGATCAGTTTCTCTGTCGTCTCTCTTCTACTGTAATAGTAATATCGTTCCTCGAATAGGCTTTTCGTAGTTTTCCTTCTCCGCGGCGGACTCTACCACCGCCACACGTCCTACGGTCACGTTTCCCGCGTGATACCGACGAGCGTCCGACCAACAGGTATTGCTGATTTCCCAACAGTATTTTCTTCGCGAATACCGCGGATTACCGATTTTGGTCGATGTCGATCAATCTGTCGTCGTCGTGTTGCTGGTGTCGCCGTTGTTTGTAGACGATGTGAGATTGGAAATATTTTTTTTCAAATCTCAACCGTTTCCCGCCACTTTCTCGCCGACAATTGGTAAGTTTCCACTCCATCGCGTTGCGACTTGTAATGTTATTATTGTACATATTTTGTAAACCTTAATACTTTTTATGCTGCTAGTTCTCTAAGATATTATCTGTAATATTATAAATAACTTTGTGATAGTAATAATAAAAAATTTTGAGTTAGGGTTTTAAAAAATAAAACTAGTTTTTGCCTTGGTATTTGCGCAGTTGATAATTCCCTTAAGGACACTTAAATGATCCGAGTAAAATGTGTTCCCTACTCGGAGAAGAATATCTACGTGGTTTTTAAAAGAAAAATATTTCTTGTATCGTTGAATTTGCTTGCTTTAAAAATACAATTATCATCAAAAATTGCTCTAACGTGCCCACAAACAAAATTAATTCGCACAATTACCGACGTTAATGTTAATCAAGAAATACTTTTTATCTATTTAACGATTCTTTATTTGATTACTACCGTGTAAAGTTTATTTTATCTTGTGTAAATTAATATAGCCATGTAGGTAGTTACTCTACCTTAAAAGACTTAATTTGTTTTTCCCAATATATTTTTCAAAGTTTAAGCATTCCAAGGTCACTATTGCCGATTTTGGCCAGAGTTCAAAGGGTAATGAAATATTCACCTTTGTAATATTATATTATATTGGTTGAATTAGTTCCTTTCTCCCTCCGATGCACACAACTGAAATTTACCAGTAAATGTAAATAATCGTGAATTGTATTTAATACTTACAGGTAGGTACTTCAAATTAATTAACTAATTATTTTGGTGAAATAATGAGAAGGTACTTCACCGCTAATAAATATATATTATAATGATGTTTATGTATATCGTCGTCGTTATCGTTCATACTATTTTAAATTTAGGTAAAAGTTAAATATCGAATGCAATTCTATTAAGCTTTAATGCATTAGGTACCTAATTCCATTATCTTAAAAATCAAATCTATAAAAGTAACCCAGGATTATAATGTACAATTTACTCTGATACCTGTATGTTATTGAGATATAAATAACCTCGTAAATAACAATGCGATACCTGTTTATTTTTCGTGCACCCAATTATTTAATTTTAGAACTGATTATTCTCAATATTGATATTCATGGATAATAATATTTTATTTGTCTTCGGTATCTTTGAAAGTTTGTAATGTCTTTCGACGAACCACCACACGCAGACATGCGGCTGTAGGGATTGTTCCACTCGAGCTGAAATCGTTCATGTGGTAAATTAATTTATGTCCACTCGCGTGTAGGGTTTTCCGTCAAATTGTGCATTTAAACGGTTTTTATCTTATTTGGTGCCTTTGAATACTCATTAGTTATGCATTATAAACGACAGCCGTTTGTAATACGGTATAATAATATATAATTAGCGTATAGAGCCGCATGCGTTCGTTGTTATCAAAGATAAAGTATCTTTAACTGACTCGGACGTGTCAAATACGAAGTATGTCCAAACGTAGTGGACTATTAACCCTGTACTATATTGACGTTTTATCATTCTGACTATTTTTTTTTTTACAACTACAATTTTTGTGTATAAATAAATCGAAAAGGTATTACTAAGGTTTTACTGTTTAAAAATTAGATGAATAATGTTATGTTGGTAAGCACATTAAACACCAATAATAATAATAATAATTTTTTACGGAAATTATTATCAATATTATAATATTTACAAAGGCAGTAGTTATTTTGTACACTTAACTTTTGTATTATAAGATAATACAACACAATCAATTGATACGTTCTAGCCAGGGGCGGATCTAGGGAGGAGACCCAAGTGCCCTGCTCCCCCCCCCCCCAACATACTATTTCTCAATTTTTTTTTAATAATTCTACATATCCTGATATTACTATAATTTAAATTACATGTATGTCTGATAATATAGTTATTATTATACGTATCATTCTGAGGTGCACAAATTAAGATAGTATTATCTTAGTTCATGGTGGACAGTGATTCCAATATTGTAATTTTACATTAGCAAAAAATTGTAGCCCCTTCCCCCCAGATCTTTGCTCTGGATCCGTGCCTGGTACTAGTAAAGACGTTGAAATGATAATGCAAGAAGGCGGTTTTTTTATGGTGTTAAATTAATTTGCATAATTTATTATTTTATAAATTAATCCCCTTCCCCTATACTTGTGCTACCAGAAATTGTAATAAATATATGGTACACAATTTTATTATTTTTGTTGTAAAGGAATTTAAAAAAAAAATACAAATCTTAAGAAATATTAACTTTTATTTTTTACAACTTTAAAAATATCATTTTCAACAATTACATAATTAAAAAATTCGCCGAGTCTACTCTCAAGTGCCGTTATTGCGACATAGCCATTATTGGGATATAGGTACCTGTTGTGAAACTTAAAGAACACTGGTTTTAGAATATAGAGGGACTTATTGTTAACACCGGCATTCCGATATTATTATGTTTAAGTATTTGGTTCTAACAAATCTGAGCTAATAATTTGATTATTTGAAGGGAAAATTTGATTTATTTTCAGTTAATAATAATTTTAGTCTAGGTAAATAAAATCTTATATCTTCAAATCTCTGAATAGTCGGAATGAAATCTATAAACATGGAACAGGAGGGATCATATTGTACGGTTGTTATAGGTAGACAAGTAGGTAGCGATGAGTAGTTAACTTCTTAGATTAAGTTAAAGGATTTCATCGCCAACTAATGAACACTGATCGTTTTTTAAAAGTCTTGAAAGTTCCTGCATGTTTTTTTAATAAGCCCAGTGTATAGAATTATTTATTCCTATTAAATTAAATATGATTTTTAAAATAAATTTAGAATCAAATCCAATACCGAGGTCGTAACTAAGTAAAATAACATTTTAACGCAATTAATTTTTTTCTATGAAAATACTCATTCAGTTCAAAAAATACATTTTGAATACGCATACCTATTATTATATCATCGGTGAAAAATAAAAAATAAAATATTAGAATAGATTATTTTGATATTAATCCAAATTGAAAAAAAAATAGAGATAAATGATAAATCGTCACCATCAAATTTGACCACAGTAAGAATACTTAATGATTTTGAAAGAAAATTTGCGTATCTAAATACTTTTGGGTACCATTTGATTGAAATGATTTGAAATCTGTAATCTGAATGTTAATGTACCTAACATGTAATTGGTAGTCAACACTACACGTGAACCAATAAATTAATGATAATGTAATATGTAGTTCACTAAAATGTGTTTTATTATCATAATAAATATTAGGATTATTACGTGATGTTTATTTATTTCGAGATGAAATTAATTAATTTTTGTTTTTAAATGAAAAACTATCATGTTTTAGTTTTATTCTATGATAAAATATAATATCTTTTAGTAAACAATTAAGCATACCAATTTCAATTTTGTATGGTAGCAACATCTGTTTATATTTAATTAATTGTGTTATTTATTTTCTTATACACTATGTTCTATTTAACTGAAGATACAAATATGAAATGTGAACTAAATATCCGTATTTAAAAAAAAAGTGTATTTGTAGTGGGCTCTGATGGTGGGACCGAAATTGTGTATGTAATTATCGAGGTAATTATTTAACGTTTATATAAATTATAATATGTTTTGATAACCAATATTATATGTTAAGTATTTATTATAATTATATAAAATTAAGAAAAATGTCATTTTAGTTGTTCCCATTGTTAAACGTGTACGTAACACGTGTGAGTCGCCATAATAGATACCTATAATGTAAAATTGTCAACTGTGTTATATTGTTAGTGATTTAACTCGTTGAATTCATATCGATTTCCACGTGGGAGTCATTCGGATGGTAGTGTGTTGTATTATAGCTAGCAAAAATATAACTAATATATTCCCATAACAGCTCCAAACAATGTTCATTCCTTTTGTTATGAAAAAATTCATTACATACTGAAATCGTTTAACAATTTATATTTTACCTATATAATATTTTATAATGGTTTTAATGACAAATAGTGGAGGTACTGCGTAAAAATCCATATAAATGTACAATTTTGGAAGTAATTATTTAATCTTATGTAAAAATGTTTTTAACTTTTTTAACTTCATTTATAAATTCTTGATTAAGCCGATGTGGTGGACTCCAACTCTAGGCCAATGCCAAAAAATCCATTATCAATAATATTCAAAACAATATCTTACGCGCTCTCACTAATGAAATACTATATATTTCCATTTTTTTCTTTACATACAGGGTCATTACTACAAATAGCATTGCATACTATAAACGCTGTCATAATAAACCCTCCTCGCCCCAATTTCATCACATCAGATGAAGTTAGCTACTGGTACAATTCCTGGAAATCCTCCTCGACGACTAGAAAAGGACTGGCGTAGAGATATTCTTATTATTCTTAATGAGTAAAATTTAATAAATAAATGAATAAAAAAATAGTGCTATTATTGGGTTTCTTCTTTCTTTACTGTTTTTGTGGATATCTTATAGCAGTGGTTCTCAACCTGTGGTCCGCCCCCTGGGGGTGTAAGACATATCATATAAATGTATTGTGCCCTTAAGCACAAAGTTGCACAAATTGTATATTTCTTCTAAAAGTTAAAAATAAAATACTGTTTTTACTTAAAACAGTTTTAAGTGTTACATATAGAATGATTCTTTAAGTATGAATCGTGGTAAAAAAGTCTGAGGTAAGAAAGTCCGGTATACACATTATGTAAGAATATTAAAATATTAATTTAAAAAAAATTCAATGATTATAATTTTTTACTTAGCATCATATTCATTATATATTATAACGATTTCTCAATTTAATTAAGTATTTACTATCTTAACTAAAAAAATTCAATAAATTTAATATTTATCGAATATTATGAGTTACAAGTTAATTTACTTTCGTCAAAAAAATGATATACCTATTTAAAAAAAAATTCGGTATACATGTATGTATAACAATATTTAAAATAATATATTTTGCCGTTATTGGTACCTACAAGATTTATTAATTTCGTCAGGTAAATCATTTAGTTAAAATCTATATGAATACTAATTCTTAGTTTAATTGTGCCTCACGTCATATTTTTCCTTTTACCTTAATATGTGTACTGGAATTTTTTACCTCTTACTTTTTGGTAGTATTCCGTGCATTTGTAATGTGTTATATGTTTTTCATGCATACAATTACAAACATTGGTAGGTAAAAATGTAAAACTGTTTTTAAAATGTGATAACTGATTTAACTACCATCATATAAACAAAGTTGTAAGCTTAATATTTTAGCAATAAATTAAGATCTAATACAATTTTTAAATTTCTTCTTTGAAGAAAAACACGCAAATGTGATTGTCCGAAGAAATATTTTTCTGATATGTAATTTAACTATGAAAATTTAATTAGACTACTACATATTATGACTAGCGTTCGAGTATACTGATGAGGTATTAAAAAAGGTATTTTTGTCATATCTATTGTTATTTGTTCGTTTACAAATGATCAGCTCTACTGCTTGTCACCGTAGTACCTATAACAATGACGTCATGGTGTAGGGTCTTAGCATTTCATTCGTTTTGCGAAATAATATTGTATCTATGCATCTATGTGATAGCTACCACCTGTAGTCAATATTCATTCTCTATCCCATTAAAAATTAATTTAAGTACACAATATATAGATCGTCGATGAAAAAATAAAACCAAAGTACCTACCTCTTAAGTCGTGTGGACGTGTGGTAGTATACATTATCTCGAGTACCTACCTTTTACCTACTAGTTAGGATAATTGAAATGTTTCGTAATATAATACGAGTCGTTACAATGAGCGGAAGGTAGAGGAACTCCAGTGCTTTCGGTTAATCGTCGCCGATGCTTTCGCCGCCGCCACCAGCTTACCTCTTCGCCAGGGTCGCGCGACTGACTGACGGCTGACGTCATGATATTATAATAGCTTGCCATTTGGGCAATTGAGCTTGTACATAATGATATACAGAGCGATGTGAGTAAAAGCCATACAATTTTCGCGATTAAAGAGTAAGCGGACGACGACCTTTCCATCTATTTTACACTAAAACTCGCTGTAATTTTATAACGATTTCATGTATATTGGACGTGTGAAAAGCGACGAGTACAACTCGCGCACGCGCTTCCAATAGCACTCTCACTGCCGTGGTTAGTTATCGAATACCAGTCGAAAGCTTTTACGATATCGCTCTAATTGAAGAAGTCGTCGATATATCGCCACCCTTTGATGTTGCCTGGCATTACTGTCCATTAACGACTCGTCATTATTATGTAACTCAACAGCCACAGTTATGGTTTTTGCGCGCGAGAAACGTCAAGTGTGGGTGTATGTGCGCGTGCCCGCGAATTCTCCCAAGGCGCGAACGTTTTTACTGAATGAACGCGAAAAAAATTAATGAAGTTTGGGGCAATCGGTGGTGGTGAGGTGCGAGAAGTGTTTTACTGTACGTGGGGATGGTATAGTGGTGGCGGGCGGTCTGGTGGTGTATCTTCTTCACGACTCGTGAGTGTGAGTTGTGTCGTTACGTAAGTAATACGTGGGAGTCGACATAATTACGGGTTTTCTCTCTCAAAATAAGTCGAATTTCGAAGGTTCAGGTGTCATAGGGGATGTTGTAGGTGGGCGGACGAGAAAAAATCCATATCGCCGATATTAAATTTGCAGATGGTTTTCCTTCAAAGGGTTCAAAATCATATATTATGTAGGTATATTGTATATAGTATAAATATATAATATTACAATATCGCGTGTGTGCGTGTGTGTGTGTGTGGGGGGGGGGTCCAATGTCGTCTGGGTGGTGGGTAGTCGTCTTGGTGGGAGGAGGGTTGATTGAACGTCACGCCGCGCAGCGCCGGTCGGGCGCACACGTACGTCGCTGCTTCATAAATCCCGGCATCATCGCCGCCGTTTTCGGACCCACGTGGTCAAGGCCACGTTCCAACGTCATTGGCGGCGGCAGCGGTGGTATCGGCATCAGACAAAAGCCCTCGTGCGACATGGGCGGCGGCGACGCGTGCTCAGGTTATGGTTAGGGTAAGTGGTGGTGTGTTTGCCGGTGGTGGCGTCGGCGATTGGCGATCGATGGTAACAACACCGATTGCGTCACGACGTCGGCGGCGGCTGCTAGAGAACGGATGTGTATGAATGTAGCTGACGCCCACGATCTAGCTAAAAAACAAATTTGAATGAAATAAATGGTGTACCGCTACCGAGTTTGTGTGTGTGCTCAGCGACTTACAATATTAGGATGAGACCTGGGGGCAGGAAATTACTCCGAAACTTTCGGAATGTTCGTTTTTGAACTGGTTAGACTACGGAAGCAGCGTTGTGTCCCACATGGTGGGATCTTGTGTTAAGTTTTTTTTTTTGTTCACAAAAGATTGTGATGCTTTATTATCGTGTAACTCGACAATATTAATACATTGATACATCGATAAGGATATCACTATCACATGTGAGAAACGTTTTTAAACGGAATATTCTGCCTGCAAGGTCACTGATGGTGGTTCAAAAGGGCGATCGATTGGTACCACAGAATAATTTATAATTATAGGCACATTGCACATAGTAGTATTTACCTTTTGTCACAAGCTGAACCCTATATCTTATCGCTACAAAACAGTGTAAATTCCGATCTTTTTCAGACCACAAAATGATGCGATATTGTCATCTAGTAATAATGCAATCATCATCGTATCACAATTAATATTGAATAATGATGGACAGTTTTAAACTCAATTCAGTAAGGAAACTATAGGTATAATTGATCTGCATGTACATTTTCACACGGTGGTCAAATATTAATTTTATCATGAATGTGAATTTCCGGTGATAAAAAAATGATATTTTTTATTGTTTGTTTGTATAAAATTATATAAAAATTTAATACATTGTGGCTCGTAGGCTTAAATAATAGGTACACAATCATTTTATACACAAAAAAGATCAAACATTAATTTTTATCACCGCTGACTGTGACATTCATTTTATACTCAAAAGCCTCGAAAAGTGGAATGTAAAATATTTCAAATATAATACCATACTACAACACTGCCCCCTCCCCCTCCCTGGAACCACGATTTTCACTTGCGTCATCGAAAATTGATTTTGGGACTAATCCTGAAAATGAAAAACACTCATTGTATTGTATGTATTATACCCCGTAGCTCATAGCCTATACACCACACACTATACCTCCACCCCTGTAAAGTGCGGCCCACGCGTCGAGCACTACGTGAATTTCAACCCGACTACCCCTAAGCGCGGGCGGCCGCGTGCCAAATTAAATTGCCTACAGCCCACGTAATTCCCGACGTTTGTTGAACTTAGTCCATCCGCCGCCGTCGCCCTCAGTGTCAACGTCGTCATAGACCACCCCTCCGGCGCACGCCCACTACAACTACACACCCTGCCTGTACGCACTTGTGTCTCACCAGTCGCTGCACAACCGTGTCCGGTATAGTTAAAATGTCTTATGAATGGGTTTCACATTTTTATTTTCTCACCGTGTAAATAGGTAGTAATTTGTGGTGATTTGTATTCCCCTTCGTTTGGATTTTTCTGAAGAAACTGTACGCCTAAAATATAATATTATCGTAGTAATGTCGTGCTTTCTGTGAAACTATCGTCTGGAATATTATAGTTGTAGTTGATATGAAATAATTGTATAAACGTTTCCAACTAAGGTAAACGTAACCAATTATAATAGTTTGAAAAACAACCAATTAGAGAAGGTGCTCATTCAGTCTATTTTTAAACTTTCATTTTGTCAATCAGTACTATCAAAATTAATTTATTTTATAATTGTCGGAAATAGGAATTATATAGGCACCTGAATTTTATATGATAAATGGAATTATAATATTAATGTTATATTTGTCTATCGTCCGTAAAGCATTTTGCCACTCGCGCGTATGCAATAGCCGTATTCAAAAACTTGTTGACAATCAACTATGAACTGCCTATAAGTTTTCGAGAATGTAATTGTTTTCTTTCGGCTATACTAATAAAAAAAACAGGTGTCGGTACACCTTATTTTGTTGTTGGCAAGAGTCAATTTTGGGCTTGCTCTTTTTACACCGGTAATACAGACAAAATAATGTTTTTTTTCCTTTAATAATTTAGATGTGAAATATTATTTTGATTCAAAATGATTTATGTACACTGTGCCCATTGTTAAACCAGTTAAAACATAGATATTTTCTATTGTAGTAATAACGATTTGTAATTTGTATTTCCGTGAGTTTCTTCTAAGTTTACATCGGTTCGATATTTTGATCTCGATTGTATCTAAATCGGTATTGATAAAATCCGGATTTACCGGATTTCGAGAAGAAAAAAACAGTGTGTTTAATTTTAAAACAAACCGGTTGTGTTTGATTGTGGTATCGCCGTCGTCGTTCGAATTAAAATAATAATATTATCATTTGACCGATTTCCTGAAGTATTATAACTGTGCCGTCTTGTGTTGTAGGTGTGTATATGATACCGTGATGTTTGAGACGCCATTGGCGTGTCTTATCACGGTGGGCTTAAGTGAAAAATGTCTTCTGAACCTTTTTTTTCCTGAACCTGGAACATATGCGTACCATATAATATACATAATACTGTCCGGTATCGACGACAACAACATTATTTTATCTTGTGTTTGAATCGATGCCGTTCGTAGACGGTGTCCCGTTACGAAATCGCATTTAATTCGATTAAATTGCTCCTTGCCGAGCGATTTACGATTCTCGTATTTTCCTTCCCTGGCGAGAAATTGAAAAATTACGACCTTCGATCGTGTGTGTGAGATCGCGTTTATGTTTGTCTTTAGTGACCTGGGTCACCGTCTGATAAGTCCCGTAGAACGGCAGCAAATCATCGAACTGAAGGTTGAGTAGTGGCAGGTGCTGCTGCCCCGTACTGGGTATGTTGAGTGGGTGTCATTTCTCTTAATATTCTTAATAAGACGTTATTTCTTTTATTTTAATACGGCGTTAAATTAAACCGTTGTTAACAACATTCAATATTTGCAAGCGCATAAATAAAATGGAACTCTTCTGCTCCCCCTTTCATTTAAGTTTTTTCACTTTCGTCAAGGATTTAATCAAAAATCCAAATCATGTTAAGTGATAAAAACACTTCTTGGCGAGTGTGATCATGTCTCCATTGTATTTTTTTAAACGTCACCTAACACCGTCGATATAGTATTAAGTATAATATACCTATTATTATTAACCTCGTTCGAGTAATAATAATAAACACGTCCGTAAACATATCCACAGTCACACGCGCACCACATACACCAACGAATGCATGCATACCGTCGTCGCTAGTCGCTACCCGCTGCTGCACCCTCTCACCGCCACCTCTCCACCACGACGCACAACCAGTTGCCGCCGCGGCGTTGTCTGGATCCATTTCCACAGGTTTTTTTCCCAATAAACCAAAAGTTTTTTCTCCGTGTAAACAGTTCGATGCAACAATAATAATATTACAATATCCTCGGAAATAAATGTAATGCGCGCACACCCGTTTACGGGACTAACTGTGGCGGCGAAGACGAAACTGATGGGAATGTTTACGCGTTGCCCGTTCGCCCGCTCGCGTGTGGAGAATCTAGAATATAAAAAAAACGCTGGTGTGTAAATGAAAGGAGCAAGACGTGCGCGTCTCGTTGTTTTCTGTTGATATCGAGAAATTTATGCGACCTGTTGCATATACGCACATGCGTGAAATGTGTTTATCTCGCGTTTTTGTCCATGCATTTTTCGGCCGCGAGATAATCTGCTTTTTTCTTCGCAACCGACGACTTGTCTTATATTGCGCGCACGCGTGTTTGTTGTTCGTAATTATTATTGTCGGACGTTATAATGTCGGGAGGCAGTGACGATAATAATTATTATTATGATTGTCATCGGATAGCACTGGCGTTACACCACGTGTTCGTATTTTATTAGTTTTTTTTTAAATTATTAATTTTTACACCGATCATGTACATACCTGGACGTGGTGTGACGTGTGTGTGAGTGAATAGTGATCGCCGTCATTCGCCGATATTGTATGCGGCGACATTGGTCATTGAGTGTTGAACGTAAAGAGCGGCCGCATTTATTTTGACCGGATATCCGTCGGAAAAAACTCTTATAAATAACTCGAAACGAATAAAAATAACCTCTCGATCCTAAATAGATACGGTGTTTTTCTTGTTAATGTATGTTATTTTGGAAATCTTTGCATTCTGTTTTTATCAATAATTTTGATTTTGTTATATCAACAATAGCTGATAGGTATATAACGGTGATTTATTTATTTTAATCCACTGCTTAACAAGGGAAGCACGTCACAATGATTAATATTATACTATTAACAGATTCGTATGGTAATAGTTACATTATGTATCCATCGTAGTTAGCGAAAACAAATACAGATTCATCACAACTCATTTTATTGGTGGTGTACACTTGTACACGGCGTGCTTCTGCTTAATTTAGCCCCGTGAAATATCGTTACTGGCCGATAGATTTTTCATAAAAGTACCTATTTTTGGTAGATAATAATATATTAATACCTCTCATGGGGATACCAACTACCAAGACATTCTGCGTTTATACGAAGTAGGTATATACTTATAATTATATGTTACAATAATTCAAAGCTATTCGCCAACGTCTCTTTTCGATTCAATTTGTATATTTTACGTGATTTAACGACTATCATGTATGCCTGGCTGGCGGTTGGGGAATTTTAATTTCGTCATCGCGACAATGAAATATTTTTCAATGAAAAATAGTATTGAAACGGATTAAAAAATATAAAATCTCTTTTCGTGTCTTTGACTCAAGAATAATATTGGAATCATTAAAATATTCAATACCATGAGTGCCCGAAATATTTAAATGTATATTTATTATATCCTCGTGTATAGTATACCTATATTGTATTTGATTTTCAAAACATCAACCGTGTGATTTACGACAACAGTCGATGACTGAACACTGAACAGTGGGAGGGCAGGACCTAATAAATTACGTTATTCCTCACGTCTTGTGATTAGCTATATAATATTATATTAGTGTTATTAGTTTATTACATTGTGTACGTAAATTTACGCGCACACTGCACATCCTCCGCAATAGGTACGGTCTGCGACTGTTGCTGCGGTGTTGTTATCACGTCGTGCCCAAGGTCGAATCGTCGTCGTTTGGCGGTTAAAAGACGCGTTAACACGGCGTGTACGGATCGGTCAAGTTTGTTCTAGATATTTCATTTTTTTTCGTTTATAGTAATATATTATTATGACTTTACGAAATGTCTCTACAACCTACGGTGATATCTGCTTTGCAACTTGCGTTCAATCGCGTTTCGGGTGATACAATGCACACACGCCGCCTCTGCGTACCTGAGCAACCAATCGTTTTGTGCGTTGTACAGGTGATTGTTAATATTAATTTACTGAACCGTCGTGCCGTCGTTTATTATATTACTAGTTATTACTATTATCATACTCAACGGCCAGTGTGCGTTGTGCGTCTATCAGGTTATTATATAATATATAAATAATATTTAATCGACAATAATTGATTATCGTCAATAATAATTATTGTGGAATATAATACAATAATACAGTATTATATTATTATTATTATTATTATTATTATTCGTGTGTCCGTCGCGTAAGTAACTCACCGCCTTATCGCCGCGGTCGTTAAAACCCCCCGGAAAATTTTACAGAAATAGCCTACAACCGACGGACGCGCGTGCGGTCTCGTGTGTGTTCGTGTGCGCGCGCTGGCCGTGGCTCGTATTCTGTTTGGTAACACACCTATTGTGGTGCGTACGTCGCGACTGAAGACGACAGACCCGTTTTCGGTGGTGGTCGGTCGTGGATAAATATTATTATTTTTTTCGGATCGGAAAGAAAATACATGGTACCTACATTAATACACACACAATCGCATTATCGTTAACTCTGTTGCCGCGTTCATTAGTCGCGTCCTCCCCGTGAGCACTAAGAAGTTATCGTGTGTATGTGTAAGCCTATATGATGTATTATTTTACAATTTTAATATTTTGTATTCATTTTTATGGCCCATCTATTATATTATTTTGAGTTTACACATCAACCGCCTTAGTAATTATTATTTAACACTCATTGTAACTCCGTCGTTCTTTCGTGTTTTCTCAGATATCGTTCGAGAACGTGTGAGGAGATCAATTCAACAAGGAGTATTGAGCTCATCGTCGGGTCGTCGTCTTCACCCTCGTCTTCGGTGGAGAAATACGATCGTCATCGATAAGACAAACAGAATTCCAAGAAGTAGTGAACGGCGCCGTTCAGCGGACCCTAACGCCGCCGCCGCCACCATGGGCCGTAAGAAAATACAGATATCGCGGATCACCGACGAACGCAATCGCCAGGTAACATTATTATTAATTTCGTTATTTTTGGTCTGTTGGAGGGATGAGACTTTGAAGTTTGTTCTGCCGGAGAGCTAGTATAACTATGTTATATGGTAGTTATTAGTACTAGTGAATCCACACGAATTATTATTCGACATTAGTAATAAGTTATGTTCAGGACTATCGACGATTGGCACAACTATAATTATAATAGTTTACGGACACGAAATACTTTTTCCCAAAATCGTTCACACTAGAAAGCCCGTGAAACTATAGTTTTAATTATTACCAATGTATATATTTTGAATATGACCTGATAATAACTGGAACCCTTAAGCTTATCGTTTTGAGTTTGTTGCATGGTACCCGACTTAAATACATAATATACATTTCTCAGTTTCTTGAATTTATATATCTCGGTAAGTCGAATGGAGATACTTACGTTGAAAAATGAGCCGTATGTCGTCCGTGCTTTGGACGTGAATTGCGACAATAGTTAAAATTCTTTTATATCCATCAACTTTTTTATACATGTGTTTATCACAACCATAACAATAAAACGATAAAAAGTTTTTACCGTTGTAATAATTGCGATTTATTTTAGAGAACAAGTTTGATGTGAAAACAATATCTATTATAAAAATTGCACGTGTTATACTAACTTATATCATATTAGTGTTATACTGATACTTCAAGTGTTCGTTTGGTTTGGTTGACTTACTCGGTCCAATGCTCTTCTCGACTAAAATTAGAAACCGATTTTTTGTTTGTTTCTAATTTTAATAATTAAATAAATCGTTTCCATATTATCTGAATACGATAAATGAACATTTTTTAAATTTAATTAGGTATTTTTATTTGTATACATTATTTTTATTTTTTATTTATTATCACCAAACAACAATAATAAATTATAATATCATGCTTTAGGTTACCTTTAACAAGAGAAAATTTGGCGTCATGAAAAAAGCATATGAACTGAGTGTGTTATGCGATTGTGAAATTGCTCTAATCATATTCAGCAGCTCTAATAAATTGTATCAATATGCTAGTACAGACATGGATAAAGTGTTGCTCAAATATACAGAGTACAATGAACCTCACGAATCGCTCACCAATAAGAATATTATCGAAGTAATAATACAATAATAAATATTAACATAGATCCTTAAAACTTATGTTTCCTTTCATTTTATAGCAATTGAACAAAAAAGAACTTAAAGGTGGTGCATTGAGCCCTGAGAGTCCAGACGAAAGCTGTGATGGTACACAAGGACCATACCAACTTACACCAAGAACTGAAGCAAAATACAGTAAAATCGATGAAGAGTTCCAGCTTTTAATGCAACATCAAAGAATGGCCAGAGTAAATATTTTTTCTTAGAGAAAACCTGGAATCGATGTCGTAATATTATATAAAAAAACACTTATTTTCAGAATAATGTCAGTGCTAACTATTCACTTCCTACCACTATGCCTGTAAACAACATGTATAATGACTCTGGGAACTTACAACTGCAACACAATGCTAGCCCAAGACCTCCATCTTCTTCTGATGCTGATTCTGGTTAGTTTTTTGTATTAAGGTAGCAAATTTAAAATATTATTAATTGTAATTTTGTTTTTTAGTCTACCCTCCTGGCAGTATGTTGGAAATGAGTAATGGATACCAAGCATCTTCATCGCCCGCACTAGTCAATTCACCTTCTTCTCCGGGACAACTAGTCATGTCACCATCGCCTACGCCCAAAGCCTTAAATGCTTCTAATAGAGCTACTCCACCGCCAAGACATCATTCACCTAGACCCAATTTGCGTATAGTCATGCCCAATGCTCCTAGTCATCACGAAGACAATAATGTATTTAACATTTTTACAATTTGTACTATTAATATGTGTTTTTATAAACCTAAAAAAATGGAACAGTAAATCAATTTTTGTATTCTAGGCAAACTCAATTAACACACCAACTGTCTCTCTAAACACACCAGTTGTAGCGCTTCATACACCTGGATTGGGTGGCTCTTATCATGGGATTTTTACTGATCTTACATCTACCGACATGGGTCTTTCATCAGCATTGAATTGGTCTAATCAACTAGCACACAACAGGTTTGTTTATAATTGTTAATATGATAATTATATGATATTTATATTTATTAAAAAAAAATTGTATGTTCTAGTGGAATGTCTCACCTAGGAGTACCAAATTCATCACCACCTTCTTCACCATCACCAAATTCCGTCCGTATTAAAAGCGAGCCTAACTCGCCACCACATTTACATCACCATACGTCTTCAGCAACCTCTGGAACAGCACCTAACTCTGTTGTTTCACATTCTATCAGTCATTTATCTTTACCACATGCTCACTCTTCGATACCGTCCCATCACTTGTCTGTCACAGGTAAATTTTCCTCTCTTTGACCTTTGACTTACAAAATATAATTGTTTTTTTTTCTTATTGTATAAAACCAGAACGTTTTATACTAGGCGGACAGTTGCCCAGTAACCAGAGCTTAGTAGATTCAAGACATGACTTTGAAGGAGGACCCCCACCAAAAAGATTGCGTGATACTTGGCCAACATGACTAAATTGTTAAGTACAGATGACATCACACTGCTACTTTATCCAAAATATTTTTCTTGAACATATAGATTATTTATTTTATATTTATGGACCGCATGACTTCTACTCTCTATACAGGACAACCTATGACTTACATTAAGTAACTAAATTATTTTTGAAAATTCCTTTTCTTTTTATCCCATATTTTTGTTTTTTTTCATTGTTAACTCCATAACATATCTTTACTATGTTTTTAACATTTGTAAATAAATTTGTATTTATTTATTAATTTTATTTTGTCATCAGTTATGATAATATGCTGATCAAAATACATATTACAAAAAGTTAATGTCTAGTCCTGTTACAATAGAATGTAGGCTACATTTACTAGTCAATAAAACAATAAGACGAAAATTGATTATATTGGCCAAAATTCAATTATAGACTAAGTAAATATTATATTGTTGTTAAATTACACTAACATATTTTAAATTAGATGTTTTGTTTGTTAAATAACATTTGAGAAGAGTACATTTAAATTAAAATTACACAAATTGTATGTACATTATTGTTGTGTGAACATGTAGTAGATACAAAAACTATAGAATATATATATATATATATTATAATAATAATCAACTTCTATTTTTAAGTATGTAAATTGAAATATTTATTTAAAAATATTAGGTTTTTGTTTTGTATAAGATTTTGATACCTAATAAATGTGTATGATAATAATATGTTAAAGTTATATTTTTAAGTGCAATTTCATGGCCATTATTTTCAATCAAAATTATTAACAAAAGTGTATACCATTTATAAAGTTAGTCAATATTTTTGTAAAAAGAAAAAATAATGTGAAAACTTTAGAAATTATTATGTTTAGTATGTAAGCGGTGCTATGTGTAAACTTTTTGGTGCCATTTAAATATTTTAGTCAGCACTGTGTTTTTACCTGATTTTAGTTTAATTGTTTTGTTACAAATAATAGTAGGTACTGTTCTTGCAGCACACATTAGTAGGCTCAATTTTCTATATAAATATAATATGTATAAAACGTAACAATGATGACCACAGGGCAGACATATTTTCATTGAAATTATATTCGAGAGCTTACATATTTTATATTTTTGACCATTGTAACATAATACAGGGTTCGTTTATGAAAAGTTTACAAACAAAATTAAAATTAATAAAAGGGTTTAATCGAATATTTTTTTTTTCTAGTTTTTCAACACATTATTTTTCTCGTTGTTCTTAACACTTGTTGTATATTCATATTATGTACTGATTGTAAATTTAACATATTAGGGCATGTTTGTTAAGGTATATAATATAGTATATATATTATATATACATATATAAATATAAATTACTCATTTTGTTGTTATATAATACTTTTTTTCATTTTTTAAATATAAATCAAACAGTGCACAATGATTTTTATTTTTTAGTTTGACCAACATTTGTGTACCCCAGCATATTTTAGTATCGTTTGTTTGTTCTTTTATTCTGCTAACATTAACATAAAGTACTTTATAAAAATGGCAAGGCCGAAAGTGCAATAAAATAATTTATACTGTGTACAAATTTTTAAGTTAAATCAAAAAAATCAAGTTTACAAGCCGTTTTTATTATTTTATTTTAGATTTTTTTTTTGTTTTTTCTTTTGTTTATCATTTGTATATTGATTGCCAAAAAATATAGGTTATATTATATTATGTGTCTTGACGTTTTTTTTTTCATTTGGTTGTCATTGGATAGTGGCCAGCAGCAGCAATGTGTGACTTTAAATTTTGACGATGTACTTTTTAATCTCGTTAAGTGAAAAAGGTCTGAAAGTCAAATAGATAGCCGGTCACCACACCCATAATATAATCGAAAATTACATTTCCCCGTGAGCGTGTGTGTGTGTGTATAGTCCGTCGAGCACATTCCGCCCAGTTTGCTAAAAATCAAAAGTATTAAAAAGGCCAGCCGCCGATTTCCCGTCCTTCGGTGGCCTAGTCACCGCCCGTCGCGTGACTTCACGCTCTTGTTTGGGTGGGTGCAAGGAGCTCGCTCGGTGTTATTATCGTTCAGCCCGTTCGGATACTCGTTTGTACTCCACTGTACAAGGACGTCTGATAGGGTCTCGTGTAGATTTCCCACGAATTATTAGTATTCCTGTTTTCGGGCCCGAGACTGGCTCCGCGTGCGTTTGGTCTGTGTCTTCTAGTCCGTTCCCGCAGCAGCTCGGGTCCATTGCAACACGACGACGTGTAGCTCCACGGGCGGCGAAGTTATGGGCAACAAGGCGATGACTTTCACCGAATCGCAGCTCGAAGACTACCAGGTGAATAAAGAGTTAATTAA
Source organism: Myzus persicae (assembly GCF_001856785.1). Classification (NCBI taxonomy): domain Eukaryota; kingdom Metazoa; phylum Arthropoda; class Insecta; order Hemiptera; family Aphididae; genus Myzus; species Myzus persicae. Next base: position 257,911 of record NW_019104266.1, read on the forward strand.
TAATTAACGAGTTGGTACGATTATTCCTCAACGGCGCGGTGCGTCGTCTTACACGCACATTCGGCCGATAAGACACGATCGATTGGGTTTTCGGGTTATTTCCCTCCTACGGTTTCGTTTGTTTTCGTTGGTACACCACTTGTTCGTTCCGTCGACTATATTATTATTGTAGCATACGTATCATAATATATTGTGTAGTGAGTGAGGTGAGCAGGTCGTGGACCCCGCGATGATATAACCGGATACCGTGTTACAGAGGGGTTTTACATACGGCTGAAAGTGTGCCGGTATATTTTATCTCCACAATATTACGTTGTCTTCGTGTTCAGACCTTACTGTCGGTGGTGGTGGGAAGGGAGGGGCAAATCATTTTGGTAGCAATCCGTGGTCAATAATATTATTGTATTTCTGAAGACGATTTACAATTAATTTCAGTTGACACGGTTAAATACACAAGATGTTAAATAGAGGGGTGGACTGGGACCCATCTGACCCACTATGAATGGAAAAAATCGGCCCTATACTATTATAACCTAAACTTTTAAAACTTTATTTTTGACCTATGGTTACTCACCAATCACTACAATAAACGGGTGATAAATGTTTTTAAAATTTAAATGTATTAGTGGTAATATTAATATTGTTTGTTATTTTTATTGTGCCTATCATAAATCATAGATAGAATCTAGTGATAGATAGATCGATCATTTTCCTTAGGTAGTTTGGTACGTAATAATTTATGAAATAATTAATTGCTTAATTAGGGAACTTACTGTAGACTTTTTTATGACTATTTATTTGGTTGTACTTGAGGCGACTGATCTTAACGATGATTCATTGGGTCATTGGCAACAGCCATATTTTTTTACATATTTCCAAGTTGTGTAACAAATTATTTCTTATTCGAATGCAGTAGGTATGTTTTTGAAGGACTTCTTCTACATATTAATATTGAATTTTAGATGAGTGGCTGCATTTAAATACTCTAATAACTGTCCAAAAATGTGTTAAAATAGCGAAAATGCGTTTTAATCGTAATAGTGTCCTTAAAAATGACGAAAATAGTGTTAAAATAATTTCTTGTGCAAGCAAAAATTCTAACAGGATTGGACTAACTTATTTAAAAATCTGAACTATACAACCTTAATATTGAAGCTCATATAATTTAGTCTAGAAATTTGTTGTTATTAAACTTTTTTTAATATTATTATGTAATACCTATTTGTAAAAAAAAAAATGGAACTAATCCCAATGGCCAAGTTGCCGAGGGTTATTTCTTAAAAAAAAAAAATTCTAACTTATCGAAAAAACGCGATTCCGATGTAACACCAACTGACCAATAAGTTGTTACTGGTTAATAGTAGTTTAAGTCCCGAACGCATTTAACAGCCGTTAAACTGTAGACGGATAAAGATGTTACCGACGTATTTAAATCATAAATAGTACGGTCTACAAATGATGAATAGTCGGAACAAAATTGTTTTAATTACCAATTAAGTTTAATCTAAAAATGTTCATTATGTATAAATGTCCACTAAAAATTAACGAAAGACCTAAAAATTATAATAATTATTGCTCAAAAAATGTCAAGATAAAAGTTTTCAATTCTTTGATGTACGAAACAGTTTTGTACTTGAAAAGCATTGCCGGGGACTTCTCAAAAATTACAGTTTTCAACATAATTATAGAGCCCATGTTTTAAATACTTAATAACTTATAAGAAGGTAATTTAAGTTGAGCGGAGTGAATCATGTTGGTTTACCACCAAGGTGCTCTAAATAGAAAAGGTCTTAAAAAAATCGTACAATATTAAAATTATACAAGGTGTATTATTCTGTACCAGCCCGGGGGACATAATATGATACCGACTGTGCAATTTCACAGTAGAAAAATGTCCCAGTCCGCCGCTCTGAGCTTTATATTAATTTTGCAATATTTGAAAAGTAAAAAAGTGAGGTATCACGGGATGCCTTCGGGCAGATGTATAAAACATCGAAATTATTTCGTATAGAAGATATGCGTGAGAATTGGAAGGATGGCTTATTAAAGGAAATGAACGTGGCATAATCAAAAACAAAATATGTCCAGATTTTTTTTTAAGAAAACATTCTTTATTTCAAATGCGTATTCCATGTTTCGCTCAGTACCGCGCCAATAGCCCAGCCGGTCTGGCGGTCTCACACTCTCACCAGCCGGCATTAGATGTTTCACATCAACAATATTAACAAGCAGGAAGGACAGCTGCCTATGGTTGTCTTCTAGCGTGTCCGTAGTGTATGGGCAATGACAAAATTGGTGCAGAATACGGATTAGCACATCGATTGTCAAAGGCGATAAATCGTAATCGGTAGACATTAAAAGTACGTAATACTATACAAACACTGCAAGCGGATGAATTATTTTCGTAACTGTACGATAAAATGATATTCGTTTAGTCGTTTGAAAATGCGATATAAGATTATTTATCAAATAACAGTTACATACGTATAAGTTATATTTGTATAAATAATTGAACAATTTGACTTAATTACGTGTTTGGTACTTTTTTCGAATGTTGCGTTCGGCCATTTTTAATCTTGTCTCAAAACGAAGGAAGTACATAGTATACTAGTGGGTAACAAAACAAATAGACAAATGTAAATTGAAATGTAGGTACTCTACAGAATTCCGTGACAAATCTTATTTGTATAAAAAAAAGCATTGTATAAATACGATACGATATGATACATTAGAAAAATGCAAGTGTTCCGTGCGTGATTATTTTTCTGAATCTTGAACACGATATTATTGGATTGATATTATTTTGTTTTTTTGGGGGTCAAAATACCTATAGAGATTAAAGAACGACAGTACTCAAAATAACTAATAAGTATATAATTATACATATTCGGTAGGTAATATAAATGATATTAATAAAAGACAACAGTAAGAAATTAAATCATTGAGATATTCAAAACTGTTGACTTGGCATTGGGCCCCTATATTCGAAAAAAAAACCTGATCCAATCACCTGGTGGGGGGTGAGACTTACACTGGAATAATCGGATATTATATTGTATAATATAGTACCGTCGAATGTCGGCCGCGCATCGCACACTATAATGGAATCCGTAAACACGAGATTAAAATCAAGCATGTGTGTTGATAAATGTATTATAAGTATCTTCCTCCGACTTTCTGTTATTTTTAGATTTCGTTTCCCCGAGACTGGACCATTCCGAGAACCACTAAATTATTTAAATGTAGAACGTGACAAAAACGGTAATATTATAATGTATACATGTATAATATTAAATGGGTTTTTTTTTTTTGGTTGATCCGAAGTCGATGAACTGCGTGAGCATTACACGGAGGGATGACAGCATTTCGTAGAGAAGAGATGTTTATTACACGCGGTGAAGAGCGAGTTTTTTTTTAAATTATTTTTTTTTCTTTCTGGTAGCAAATCCGTAAATATTCCGAGAAAACTATTCAATTTATTTGATAATATTACCGCGGTCATCGGATCTAAAACATTCTTTTAATTTCGGTACCTACTACCTATATATAGCCATATAGGTATAAATATGTACACACACATTCAACATTGTACACGCGCATAGACTATTTATTCCTACACTTTGTATATGACGTGTGAATTTCGTTATTTATCGGGGGTTCTCCTCTCCTCGGTTAATTCTTCCCCCCCCCCACGGTGGACAGAACACCCGGTGATGCTCCAAGTCTTCGCTCCCGTAGCGATGGATGTCACAATAATTATTGCAGTATAATAGGTGTAATCTACAGTAGAAATGACACTAAGCTATCCAAGAGGATAGACGTAGTTCGTCCGCGAATTAACCGATACGACGTACAAAACGACACCCGGAAAACATCGGAGATTCGGTTGGGAAGCTTTTGTGAAGAATACATTGTGCGTGACTATTCAAAGATGGTGTACTGATTTTACTGTATTAAATTATAATATAATAATCACGATGCGACAACACGACGGAAAACAATTCATGGACCTTCATTGAGGTGTACACACACCAATTAATATTTAATAATATTGTAACGCCAAACGCTCGTCACTTGTGTTTGGTGATCATCTGCTTCAGTGGGTACGCTTGTCCGAATCGGTAGGTAGCTCTTCGTTCGATGACAATATTGTATTGGCATATTGTTATTATGTCGCCCCCCAAACTACCACCTGTTCGATGACCCATCCATTTTCGGCTTCTATTTTGTTTTCGTATTCCAAAAATGTATAAATGCGTATGTACATTTTATGTAAATCATAAACGAAGTAATAAATAACTCTGTAACGTACTAACGTGGTAGGATACTACCATCTCGTGGTTGATGGAAGGAGTTGATGATTGAAGAGTATAATTATTTTGGATTTTGGCTTTAGAATCGTTACCTACCGTAGCTAATAGTTATATATTATATAATATTCAATATTTTGTTGTTTGATGTTATTGTAGTGGCAAATATATGATTTTATTTTCTATTTTTAATGGGCAGTGGACCTAAAATAATATCTACCCCGTGTGGGTCGTGGGTGAGTTGATATCTGAGACTAGCTTTATGTATTAATCAATTTCTGAATTCATTTGGCAATCATCGGACGCATGAACTGATTCCTAGCACACATAATGGTTGTCTCCTGAACTTCAGTCTATTAATTGACATAATGGTATTCAGGAAACACCACGGGGTAGTTGACTGACAATACTTCAAATTTGATAACATGACTATTAAAAAGTACCTAAGTTGTTTGATTTAGATGTTGAATGTTGTCAATCGTCGTCATAGTTTGCTTTTTTCATATACTATGGGATTATTGAGATTTGAGAGGGAGGTACAAATTTGAAACTTGTCGCTTTCGACAATACATTAAGATTTTAGTTGGACTCGTGCATCTTTTCCCTCATGAATGCTTCTTTTTACTAATTTTTCACCGATATGCGACAAAACGGAAATCGACTTAATTGCCCGGAATTTCAAATAAGCAATAACTGTGTTAGACACAATCCGCGGTTATTCACACATCCGGAATATCCAATATTAAAAACAAATAATCAACTATCAATTATTATGTATATAATTTTGTTCAGATTTATGTGTGTATCTGTAGAAATCGTATCACACGCGTTTGTTGTTTGATTAAAATCATGAAGTGACAATAACAGAACTCCGGTGTCTCGACTGTCGAGATTTAGTGCCACTTAAATGTTGGATGGGCCGAGTGCACTTTGGGTTTGGACATGAAATATCAATACTGGCTTGTGTTCGAATGTTGAACGAACAGATAAACCCTGAGTATTATTACTATCAATTATATTATTATATTTAACTCGCACGCCAATCGGCGTATAAATAAAATACAATAATACACTGCCGTCTACGGTGGTGCCGGGTCGTGGGCTGGGTCAATTAATAAAGGTTTGTGCTGCGAAAAGTAAAAACTGTACACACTACACAGTATTACATAAGCATTAATGATAATAATAATAATAATAAATAATAATAATAATATAATGTAGACATATTTCTATACAGACGGGGAGTTTTACAATCGAACGCATTTGTCACATTTCATGAATCCCGTGACTCAGTCGTCGTATCATTCATTACTGTGTGTGTGTGAGTGAGTGAGTGACACGAACGGCACAGATACAGTAAATTCATTTTTCAGTTTTTCATTCCTCACAATACATACACCACTTCACAGTGTATATAGCTACACCCGGAAACCGCGATGTGTGATGATTATTTTTTTCCTCCTTTTACAGGACTGCACTTTTTTCACCAGGAAGGAAATACTTAGGTGAGTAATATTATATAGCGGTAGTCACTGCAGCTCCGGTGCACATGTGTGCAAACAGGAGATGACGTGTATTATTATTTATTTGCGTTAGGTACTCTTTATTTTGTGTGTTGTGTTTTTTTTTACCAGCACACGTGTTTATTTAAAGTCGAAGAGGATTTTTCAAAAAATTCAACATTTATGAATTATTTTATTTCATATACGTTTTATAATATAACCGTTATTTTTAAATAGTTTTATGCTTGAATACTTATTGTATGCAAATAGTATTAATTAAAATCATCTAAAAAACCGTTTTGTTCTTATATCAATGACCGCAATACAGCAGTAAACATTTTTTATTCGTATTATAGACCATGGTTAATATAAAAATAAAACCACGAACACTACTATAGTAGGGTACTATAATACTATTATACATTAATGTATTATGTAAATAATAAAATAATTACTGTCTTATGAATTATATTTATTGATTATTAAGTGTTATCTACTTATATAACTGCAGACGTATGCCAGCCAAGAAGAGGCATATAATCTACCATAGATTCTTTTCGATACTGTTATGAAACGACTGAACAAGTTTTTTTCGTAGGAACTTAACCGATTTTACGAAAAGAAAGAAAAATAGTTTTCTTTTCGAATACATATAGTGTTATTGTAGCCTGTAGGCAGGGTCGAAACCTGAATGATTTTTTTAATGGTTTTTGTTATTATTATTTTTTCAGTTCAAATAACCGGTTAAATGCGTTCATAAATATTCCGATTAATTATAACCGGTTAGACATATATTTTTTTAAAGGCTTTAGATAAATAGAGTACATATTATTTTTTTACTACAATTTTGTTTTTAATACATAATATAAATGTAAAAATGATTTGTATAATGTACCCATAATCTATATGCGTGTTGTGTATATACTATTTGCTTTGTACTCTATGCATTATAATGAAATTTCATATACAATGTACATAGGTGGAATTCACATTTGTCCGATGTAGTCACTAAAAATTACTAAACAATTACACTTGCGCCCCATTTACAAAAGTGGATCTAGACAAAAACAATAAAGTAAGTCTAATTATAATAACGAGCATAGCCAAGGGAATTAAGGGTCAGTCCCTCTCAAATACCTTCGTCCTTAAATATTATAAAATCGTGAACTTCTACCGAAATCATATAATATTAAAAACGTAGAACGGGGTTATAGCTCTCGATATATTTGTGATCACTTTACGTCACTCAAAATATGATTACATGACATATTGTGAGTAAAAAAAGTAAATTACCCTTTTCCCACACTCGCATGATTGAGAAACATTTTTTTTTTAGGCTTTAGGTAGATCGCCACCTTTTGGTCTCACCTATAGTTAACCAGTGTCTTCATAAAACATAATTTATCTTTTCATTAGAACAAATGTATAGCCTTGACGGTAATACTATGGTGCCTTAAGATTTAAAAAATAATACTTCAGATTATACGTAACTACCTAAGTAATATGATACAATAACAATAACAATGATGACGACAAAATCAAAATTGTATAATAATTATACTAAACATTAAACTGTAAAAAGATACAGTGAACATAACAAATAAAAAAAACCCGTAAACATGATTTATCTGTAATAATATTTGTGACTACGTTGAATGTTGAACCCTAGTGTACGTGCTTGTGTGCCTATGGCCTCTGCACACGCAACACATTAAAAACTAAAAAGTATTGTACGTAGGTACATTTATTGTAACATAATATAATTAATGAAAAAATTAACAAAATGCAATGATTTAGTGGGTAAATCTAGTAAATCATTTAAGTAAATATTTAGCAAATAGTAAATTACTACTTATTTATATTTCATAGACATGCTATAATATACAGGGGTTTCAACCTTTCCCAACGGGTTACTTAAAAAATTATCTGGTGATCGACCACTATTTATTTGGGTATATATTATTACTTGCAGCATAATAATAAATTGTACAGTAATATTCTTCTTAGTTCTTTTATTGTTCTCCATCGGAAAATTGTATTTTTTTCTTCGTTAATGGGTGAATACTTTACTTTGTATATAAATTATAAAGCGTAAACGTGTTCAAGATTACGTAATCAACCGATATTGGTGTAATTCATTTTTAATATTCCTCTAAAGATCGACTCCCTGCTATAAAACTTTTTTATTGTTGATGCTAAAATGTTTACAGGTCATTTCAAATCATTACCAGGCCACACAAGCACCTTGTTTATGTGTGTGTGTGTGTGGGGGAGATGGGTCAAGTGAAGACAAAAAATGTAGACAATTTGTATAATTTATTTAATACAATGTCACTGAATGAAAATATCATAACTGTTACTATTTTTGTATAGTTATGTGTGCTATTGTTCACAATACAAAATACACTCATAAAATATAAATAAGCGTGTAATAATTAATTAGTTGAATAAATATTTATATAACATTTATATATATTTATATAAACTGAGACCACTAAATATATTGACGGTTCTATAATATTATTATAATATGAACAAACGATTCCTCATTCTTCTCGATATACTGAAGTTTGTAATAGGACGTAAGTGACAAATTGTAAAATGTAAACAACTATGGATGCTATTTTTCGACTTTTTTCCCTTTTGATGAAAGTTATAAATTGTGTTGCTTCATTATTGTCACAATATAACTAGTAGGTAGCCAAAAACTTACTGTGTGTGTTGTGTCTATCTAAAAACTTCTATTTTTTAAATGAGAACCCCCCTTTTTAATGTAAATTATTGAGCGGATTATTTTTTTGAAAATGTTTATAAACATAAATCAAAATTCGAATAATTAGTTGCCTAATTATTAATATTTGTACTAAGGACAATAGTCCTTAAAAATGGTTTTACAAAAATATAAAATAGACATAATATTGGAACTAGTACTTATTATACTTTGGTCATTACTCATTATTGTATATTATTAACGTTGACTGATTAATATGAATGACTAACATTTTCAAATCACCATAGCCACCATACCTTATAAGCCATGGACTCTATCCTTAGAACTCAAAGTTAAATAATTCAAAAACTACTCGTACGAATTTCGATTCGGAAACTTCAAATTTTTCAGAAAAATTATCCACTGATTAATTACAGGTGAAAAGGGGGGTTCTCGTTGAAAAAAAACAGAAGTTTATATCTCCACTGGACACTCCTTAAGTAGTACAAAAATTATCAAGAATTCAAAAATATGGTCTTTATGTATATTTAAAAATTTCTAAAATTCAAATTTGGAACAAATTAAAAAAAATGGGGCGAGCATGCTTGACGAGTCACCCTGTATCACCCTGTATAAGACGCACAAATACATTTTTATTTGTATTTTTATAATACTATATATAGGTATGAAAATAACTATATTGCTTACGAAAAATAAATGATAAATTGATGCCCATCACTCGAATATTCGCGACGCTTATTGCTCATTCCATTGATAATATAAATATTTACAGTAAATTTTCAATTATTATACGCATATCAAATGTGCCAAATTCATAAAAATATTGCAGTGTAGCCAAGAAATATTTACTGATGGAGATAAATATTATAACGTTCTAAACTATCTGAAAATGCATTTATAAGATATTTCCCAAACGCGCATTACAGAGTATTAGAAAATATCACTTTGCAATATTTGAAAATCATTCGCTCAACGCACAATGTATAGATAACATCGTGGCTCAAATCCATTGTAGTTTTGATAAACTTGCCCAAACGCAAATCATCCTTTACTATAATATTGTGAAGTAATAATGAGTTTAGTCCACGTAGACAGGGCCATAGCCAGAGAGGGGGGGTGTCATGGGGTCTGGTCAAATGTCGTCCTGTTATAAAGTAGGTGCATTACGTAAGTTTCGAGTGATGGGTGTATCTCATCATTACGAGTAGGTAACATTTGAATTTAATCATTGATCATTTCACAGGGATACGAAAACGATTCTGAAAGGAAATTTAGAAAACTGTGTGTCAGCTTTTGTCCAGAAGGATTTTTATAATTTATTTATCTATTAATTACACGGTATGTTGAACTAATTGTTTGCAAAAATCATCGCATACATTATACATCATTAATTATCGTTGTCATTAACATATAAAACATCGTGGTCAATACCGATGTCGGATGTGCCTATAATGGGTAACCATAAGCGTAACTATTACGTAATAGTTAGTTACAGGAGTTAGAGTCCTAGAAAACCAAAGTTCAAAATAAGTCATGGGGACAAAACTCCCCCTCCCTACGCGAAAGTCATTGGAGTTTAGTGTCACTGCGTGGAGTACTGTATAATCAAAGTTGAAAATAAACCATAGAAAAAAAGCTCCCTTTTCTCGTTCTAAAAAAATAAAACTAAAAACGAGGGGTGAAGCCTAGAAATGCACAGCATGCACAAATATTTATCGCACATACGACTTATAACTTATTAGTTATAAGGAACGCAAACCTGTATGATAATTTTTTCCTATACTATGGCAATTGAATTTAAAGGAAAATGTATTGTTTTTAACTTACTGTAAAACAGCTTCTTAACACTAAGTTCAAAATTCAAATTAGGTACTAATTAATTCAATTTCGAAACTTTTACTTTGCAATTTTTTGGCATTTTTAAATCATCAGGTTTTTCGTCTTTTCGGTAATTTTTTAAGTTTTTCGATGCATATAGGATTGCTTATACGTTATACAATGTGCAGACCTACTCAATTCCTATTCATATCTGCGTTGCTTTGAAACTGTATTAATTTATGAATTTAGAAAACGTTGAATAAATTGGTATCTGCGCTGATATTTAAAATAAAATATCATAATAGGTATTTTGCCATGCACGCTCCAGTACTGCGGTTTTGTAAACTTGTAAGTTGTAATTAGGTACTCAGACACTGCAAATACGTGAAAATAAATTTTTTTTATTTTTTACTATAAGATTAACATTCCGTTCCGTTTTGTTTTTAAAGAGTATATAAAAGGTACAGAGCTATTTGTCCTGAAGTGGTGCCCAAGAAGATGACCGGAGACGAACCGGTAAAAATCCGTGTGCCACAGGAACGAATCGAACAGTTGCCAGAACTTAAGGTAAGTACTTTTAGACATATGTGTACGTTTAGATTAATTATATACCTATAGACATGTTAAATTTGTATACCTACCTACCTATACATGTATAATATATTTACTAAGTATTTACGTGTTGGAAAAATACGAGCTGTTCAACGTTATTTTCACATTGTCCATATTAACTTGAAATATAACCATTATATAAAATTCAATAACGTATGTATATACTGTAATTATTTACTTCTAAAGTTTTTAGAATTGGTTTAATAACGCCACTTCTACAGCAATGCGTTATACCTATCCACCCACTTAGATTAGCTGATTCGATTGATTCAAGCTGAGATTAGGTTGCACACATCTCTCCGTGATGACATGTTTATTTTGCTGTCGGTCAAATAAAACCAAATTATTATAAAAATATATTTCTATGAACTTGCAATTTATACACGTTCATTTTTGAAGATTTAGAATAAAAGTGCCTATTATTTTAGATACCTAAGTCATAATACCATAGCTCTGTAGTACATTTAAAAAGTGTATCATTTAAAATTGTTAGGACATCTATATATGTTTATAAGGCATACAATTCCCAGCCCTAGTAATCAATGTCGTGATTACAAGTACCTGATTGAGATCAAATCTTTATCATTTATCAATAACCAATAGTTAACTCATACTTCGACAAATTGTATAGAGTGCAACAAAAATGTTTTCTGTGCCTACTCATATTTTTTGTATCGTGTATGGTGCATACTCGGCTACCCCGAATAGGCAAGCTCATCAACCCACGAGTAGATATAAAGTACTATATACGATTTTCCCAAAATGTTACTAATAAAATTCCACAAAAAATGTCTGTAATTCAACACCAAGTATTGAGCATAAGAAGGCACCCACTATAGTATATTAAAAACGTACACAAGAACGGGGCGTTAAAAAAATTTGGAAACGGCCGTTAGACGAATCAGGACTAATAAACGGTAACAATTAATGAGGTGATTAAATATTTTACCTAATTAACGTGCAGCAGTGTTGTCTGTTTATGCGATTGCCAAACAGTATAATTAAAGCGTTTCCAATTTTTTTTTAACACCTAGTATAACTCATAAGGAAACACGTATAGAATCATAACTTTTATTTGTTTGGCTGTAAAGTAAAATGTATATAAAATGTTACTAAACTGGGTATAATGTATATGAACTATAGAGTCTATCCCTCTCAAAATAGGACGGCGAGTAGTATACGAGTCATATACCTATAATTTGGGCTACACAATAAAATTTGGTTTTTGTTGCAGGAAAACCCATTTAAAGAACGCATATGCCAGGTATTCTCGAAAGAAGGTAATGGATCATTGAGCTTCGAAGATTTCTTAGACTTGCTGTCGGTGTTCAGTGAACAGGCTCCTAGGCAAATCAAAGTGTACTACGCCTTTAAGATTTACGGTTGGTTGGCAACTAATAATATTTGTATAAACGTAATAGGTATTATAGACATTAGACAGTCTATACACTATGTATTTCTACTATTTTTTCTACAGTAGATCAGTTCTAATTTCATATTCTGCAGTACCTTTTTTCATTTTTCGACAATTTATAAATTGAACTGTGTTTAAAATACAAGTACCAAGTATTTATAGTATAGAGAATCTACGTGAAGTGGTGGTGATACACTCCGCAAATTTTTAGTACACTGTCTTGCTCATCTAAACTTTCAATGTTTAAATTATATAAAATCTATTCGTTCAGCAATATCCAATATTTAAACATGTTACATAAACATCTTTGAAGAGTATAACTAAAGATTTAACAATTATAAAATTGATATTAGGTATATTATTAAAAAAAAATCCTCAAAAATGAATGGTTTTGAACCGTTGTTATAATTTATTTACAAATCCTCGAAATTGTACGATATTAAGGTCAGTTAAGGTTTCCTGTGTGTATACTGTATACTATTCAGGTACGGTTAATATTATGGATCGACTCCCACCTACAGTTCAACATTTGGTCCATTAACGATAGACCGCGCTATCGTAAAAGTCCTTTTGATCTTTACCAATGATTCAATTCTATTATGTATTTATGTCTAACATATCTACTTTATTCCAATTTGTATGAACGATTCAAAGATTTTCGTATCACAAAATGTTATTTTTAATAACCACCGTTGGTGGCTATAGATTTCGACGACGACCATCACATTGGACCGGCCGACCTTGAACAAGTGCTGAAGCTGTTGACGCGTAGCCAATTGTCGGCAGAGGAGATCGTTCAGGTGTGCGAAAAAGTCATCGAAGAAGCAGACGTAGACGGCGACGGAAAATTGTCTTTCATGGAATTCGAACACGTTATACTCAGAGCACCGGATTTTTTGGGCACTTTTCACATCAGAGTGTAGGCAAACACCATACATTAATGATAATTAAATACCACATAGAACTCGAAATGTTTAAGTTTATTATTTTTAATTTTATTAGTCTAAAAATAGTATGTACAATAAGAAAACTAAGTCATAATCAATTGAGCTTTAAGACATTTAATATTATAATATATTGGTAAACTATAATATAATTACAATTTGGGACATGCGCTCAAGACTTAATAAATGTTTTAAAACGTTTATAATATTTTTTATGGTAGATAATTGATACACTTATTCAAGTGTACAACTATAATATAGATAACCTAAATACCTTTTGACACAATTTCTTGGCCCGTAGTAAAGTGTTGTACAATGAAAGGGAACAAACGAATAACATAGAGGTATGATAAGTTCTCCTAATAAAAATGTTCTTCATTTGCAAATTACATTAAATACAAATTCAGAGACTGGATATGAACACAATTTAAGAAACACAAATGTAAAAACTAATCAATGGGTATTACATAATCGGAAAAAAAAATTGTCAACATTCAATCACTAAATACCATTCTTTAAGTACAATTAATCAATTAATACTAAAACGTTTTTTTTTTTTTTTTAGTCTAACTAAATGATTAATTACTAATTATTTTATTAAAATAATCAGTCAATTATATGATCTGGACAATGTTACAAAGATATTCAAAATTAAGTTTTGAAAAAAAAAATAACTGTGAAGTTAATTATTTGTCGCATGTATTATTTACATGAGATGTTTCAACAGTCCAAATGTTGATAAATATTAACTTAATAATACATAAGTTGGGTTATTGAGTACAGGTATTAATTCCAAAACATTTCATGTTATTTTAGTTCATTCAACACCCCACCCGCACCTATTATTGTATTTAATACATAAGCTTAATTTAATGTGTTACATGCCCTTAAAAATGTTGTCACTTAAAATTAAAATAGTTAGCTGGAAGTAAAAATATTTTGTTAAGATAAACTTGTAATACAACTTTGGGTAATGTAGGGTTATTATTTATAAATGTTACACACTAGATTTTTCAATACTCTAATCGAGATGGAAAAATAAAAATACAAAAAATTATTATACAATTAATTTAAATGTTTAATTATACAAGTTAATAGTAATAATAGCTTAAAAAATGTATTATTTATATAATATTTTAATTTATTTAACTTAATAAATAATAGTTAGACACTATTGACTACTTACGTCAAACCCAATACTGATTTCTTCTAAGCATTGGATTATTTTGTTCTGTACCATCAGCACTGCTACTGTATTCTTCATCAGCAGCACCATATGGATACCTCATATTAAAATCAGTCTCTGGTTCAGTATGTTCTGGTGGACCCAAAGCTATTACTTTACATCCGTGATTTTCATTTTTGTCCATTCTAGGAGATGTGGTCATCAAATCATCAGGTGGGCAAGGTAATGGCATGGGATTCATTTTATCCAACTCTTCTGCACGTTTCTTAGATCGACACCGAATAAGAACTACAATGACAAGGGACGCTACCACCACAGCCATAATGAACCCAACACATAGCAAATAGTCATCACTCATATTTGGTCTAGCTATTTCTACAATATCTGATTTTTTGCTAACAGAAGTTGAAGAGTACTTAAAAGTAGTAGTAGGTAAATGTGGTGTTGTGGTGGAAGGAGGTTCAGCAACAGATACGTGAAATCTCAATTCACCAATTGCTGGTTGCACACCATTTGCTGTTAATAAAAATGGAAAACTGTCTTCTACTGGTTCCAGTACTTTCTTTGCCACAAAATATACTATCCCACTAGCTATTTCTCCATGTGAAAATTTAGTAACATCAACTTCACGTATTACTTGTTTGTCTCCAGACCTCCTAACAATTTTTTTCAATTTTCCAAACTTTGGTTTCCTTAAAATTTTGTACTTTGGATCAGAACTTGTGGATTTTGCTAACATTTCAGCATTTAAAACTTGGACACCAAGTTGTGATTTCAATCCTGTTAAAGGATAAAATGCCCCAGTTTTCACCAAAGGTTCAACACTAACATTTAACCATAAATCTCTAATTACAGGAGATTGTTCACAATGCATTTGAGCAGATAATCTTAATGCATCTGCTGCAGAAGTCAAGTCAGTCTGTCTATAAATTACTCTACCATCTTTTAAATCTTTGTGAGAAAATAATTTTGATTTTGTGCCATTTACATAGATTACACCATGCCTAGGATTCATTGAGATATTGTAAGCGACTGAATCTTTGTCTCCATTTGTTTCAACTTGGAATAGCTTTTCATTTACTACTGTTTCATATGTTCCTTGAAGTAATGGCAAAGGTAACGATACAGTCACATTCAGAGTGACAGGTATGACATAAATTTGGAAGACCTTATAGACTGGATTAAATTGACCATCCCACACTCGGAAATAAAATGTGGTAGGTTTCAACTGACCATCATGTTTGTAAACTACTTCACCGGCATCAATATCAGCTTGAGTAAATCTAATAGAGTTTTTAATACCAGCCAAACAGATAGTACCATAGGCGGGTCCAGTTACAATATCATAAACAATTTGTTCAGGTGGGGTATCTGGATCTTCAGTTAACAGTTCTGATCTAGTCAATGTTACAGATTGCCCTTGAACAAGTCTCAAATTTGGATATGATTGAGTTAAAAAGAATGGTTGGTCGTTCACAGGTGTGATACTTACTGGAATGGTTACATTACATAAAGGAACAGCAGTAGGATCAATGTCCAAGTAAACAGAAAATTCTAAACTGTCAGATAAGGTATCTGAATGATCATGTACATATCTAACTTGATTACGCCGCATATGACCTTGGGAAAATGTTCGTCGATCGCAATCGTCATCAAGACACACATTGCCATGTTTAGGATCATTTGTAAGTTCAATTTTGATAGTTGGAGATCTAATGCCAATGCTATTTACTAAAAATGTTAAAATGGCAGTAGTATTTAAGTCAATAATTGTTGATTCTCCTTCTTTAACCACAAGCTCTTTAGTTTTATCACCAATTAAAAGTTCTTCAAGACCACCAGACGATACAGTGATTTCTAGATTGAAAGTCTAAAAAAAATAAAAATATTACATGAATTTAACTATATATACAATATGGGAGGTTTGTTTATTATCATTTAGTTTGACTTACTTGATTAGTAATTGGAATTGCATATTCACATATGGCATCAAACGTAAAAACATCATTAGTAGTGTTACTGGAAAAATATTTCGATACATGATGATACCACACAGCTGATTCATTTACGTTTTTTTGTGTGAAATTTGTAATAGCCATTTGATTTGAATCTTCATATGAAGCACTCTTGGACACAATGCCATATCTTGGTGCATTTCTTACAATGTAAGTAACCTGATAATTGGGATCATCACATTGAGCCATTAAATGGTCAATAGTAAATTGACGTCCAAGCATTGGAAATACTCTCAGTGGGTTATTAACCAAAAGTTTCACCGAGGCTTGTTCTGTTGTTATTTTAAATAGTGTAACTCCTGTAGAATGAAGACCATCGTGGGCTGACAATTCCAATTCACCATCGCAATGTTCTCCAGAATGTTGAAAAAAAACAATACCCTGATCAATTTGTGCTTGAGTAAATCTCTCAGTACGTTGCAATTCTAAAATCACGTGACCACATCTAGATGATGTCACTACAAAAGTCAAGTTGGAAACATCTGTGTCTTTGTCTTCAACAGCTAAAATAACGCAATTTGTTGTAAAAAAATGATTTTAATTGATATGTTTGCTGACTTACTTAAGTTATCCGAAGTTATGAGCCCAATTCCACCTTTCCAGACTTTAATACCAGTATTCCTTATAATCAAAGGTCTTTGATTGTTCACTGGATTTATTTTAACTTCAATATCAACCGGAGCACTTTCTTTTTCATCAGACACTCCTACTTTAACTGAAAAACTATCGTCAGTACTCTCAGACCCATCGTGAACATACTGAAATACAAAATACATTGCAAATAAAATTAGTTAATACAAACTTTGAATGAATATAATTCTAACCAACCATTATTTGTGATCTCGCTAGTTGTTTAGGACTCCAATAATCTATAGTTGGATCAAAAGTATCAGCAGTAGTTCGCACAATACGCCCGTGGTTTGGAGCACTAACCAATGAATATCGAGATACTCTGTCTGTATAATATGAACTCATAACTGGAAATGTATCGGCACTCAAAGTCACATTTCCTCCCTCAATAACATTAAGCTGGGAGCTTGTTAAATATACATTTTTTGGCACAATCACAAAACTTATCTGTTATAAATAATTTTTATTTGTATTATGAAGTAACCTTTAAGAATAATATTACTCACAACAAGACCATACAATGAAACAACTCCATTCGTAATATCAACGACCAATCGATCAGTACTCTGGTTCATGGTTGATTGAACATAGTAAAGGTGACCACTATTTATAAGACTTTGATTGAAAGTGGTTAAATGGTTGTTTTCCGGACTTCCAGGGTCTTCTTCGTTGGATTCTTTTTCTAAATAACCATAACGCGGAGGTTCTTTCACCAAGTACATAATATCTGAAGGTGGCACCATGTCTTGTTTTACCTACAATTAATTATAATTAAAAATATAAAACATAAAAAAAATAATAGTTTTACTAATAAAATTATATTTTTTTTGTACTTCAAGGTATTGTCTGGTAACTGCAATGGTAGTTGACTCATCAACTATTATTGGAGAGTTCTTAGTGACTTCAAGTGGTTCCCAATAGTGTTGAGGTAAAAGCCTTATATCAAATTCTAATTCTCTAGATACAGTACTACCAGCAGATACACGGATGGTTACTCTATCTCGAACACTCTCCACATCACCATTATGCCGGTAACGTACATGACCTGCTTCAAGTTCTGCCTGACTAAATATAGTAGTTTTTAAAGGCTCAATGTTTGTACCAAGCTCAATTTCTCCTTGGCCAGGACCATTCATTACTTGATAGCTAAAATAAAACAATGTTAAATAAATAAAAAACAAACAGAACATTTATATTATACACTTACTTAATTTTATCAGAGTGTATATTTAAATTTGTATCAGCATAAATATGATTAGTGGTGATAGTAGCAGCTCCTCCTTGCCGTAACATTAACTGAGAATTGTTTAATACTTTTATAAATGGTGGAGAGGATTCAACTTGAAGTTTGAGATCAATTGAATGTTTTCCATCAAATACACCGAGTTCCACAACACTATTTCGATTTTGTTTAGTATCGGCTGAAAACTCATCACGATAAATCAATTTTCCATTGTTGACTTCTTCCTAAAAATAAAAAAGCATATAAAATATTTAGTACAACATAATTAAAAAGTAAATATTGTTCATTAGGCAAGAAATACATACTTGAGTGAATTTCATAACTGTTGTAAAAGGATCATTTACAGTGTTCAAGATCATTCCATTTGAAATTGAGTTTATGGTAAAAATCAGTGATGCTACTGGTGTGTCAATATCTTTGTCTTGACATTGTAAATTGTGATTAGTTATAGTACGATCACTACCTGTGACTACACGCAGGTTTTCCTCAGTCATGCAACTTGGTGGATTATCATTGATCAGTTGCACAGATATATTGACATGGCCAACATACTAAATACAAAATATTTATATATTTAACATGAGCTTAAAGGTATGTAAATTAAAAAAAAAACTAACTTGAAAATTGGCATTTTTCGAAGTAGCTAAAAATTTAAAATGATCACGATTATTTTCAGATCCATCGTGTGAATAAGATAATGTACTATCATACAAGTCATCTTCAGTGAACACGGTTACATTTTTAACTGTACTGTTATTAATAAGTAAATGTAAATAACCATGCTCTGGACCAGATAAAATTTCATAGCGTAATTGATTTACACCAACACATTTAATTGAGATGTGTTTATCAGTCAATGGAGATGAACTACCTTCTATAACCTGAAATAAAGTAGAATTGTTGGAATACAATTATAAAAATAATAGATACATTAATTATTTATCATCAGGGTATAGATTTTAAATAAAATACATTTTATTTTTACGAATATTGGTTATTTCTATTTCCTATGCATAAACCAGGTCCACAATATGTCATTCATCATACAATTCTCACACTATCATGCACACATCGATCTTACAACAGTTTGATGCTATCTCCATGTTCACTAAATGACACTCGCATGATAGAGACTATTGTGCTTTACAATCTTCATATAGACTTGGCTTAAATTCATATACAGTGAAATCTCACCGAATACACTTCCACATAGCAGAAATTTTATTGGCTATGGAAATTTCACAATTTTTGTATAGGGAAACCTCTGAATACAGGACACTTAAATGGCATTTTAAACATCAAATTAAAGTTTAGGCTATTAAAAAGTGAACTATGATTTTAGTACCTACCTCTCTTACTATCTTATCTTGAATGTTTAGTTGTTAAAATGTTATCACATAAGTTAAAGATATTAAATGGTTTATATCAAGTTAATATATAAATAAACTCATTATAAAACTTGGGCTACAAATGAAGAAGAGAGTTGGAGCACACAGCTACAGAAAATAGACAGTATTTCTTAAATAACAAAATTTGAAAGTTGATTTTAAAACTTTGATAAAAATATCTAACTCTCTAAATAGCGGGCACTTCTGAATAATACACAACATTTTGGCCACTAAGGTGTCTACTATTTATAGGTCTAAGTATAGAATATTTTTGATCCTCAAAATAAGCATACATTTAAAAAAAAATTTTTTTTGTAAGTTTTGTACACATATTATATATTATGTTTTTACTACACAACTTATTTGTCAATTATATATTGAATGGATAGATCAATTTATTGTAGATGTGTATTGGTTGTTTTTTTGAAAT
Organism: Myzus persicae; assembly: GCF_001856785.1. NCBI lineage: Eukaryota > Metazoa > Arthropoda > Insecta > Hemiptera > Aphididae > Myzus > Myzus persicae. The sequence goes on from NW_019104266.1 coordinate 278,134, forward strand.
ATTAACAAATCTTACATTTTTATGATTAATATCAAAAATATTAGCTGTATTTATTAGTATAAAATATACATTTTAAATAATATTGCTTTTTAGTTTAATATTTATTATGCTTAAAAATACATGCCCAAAAAAATTAACAATATAAACAAATTTAACTAAATAATTACTTCTAGAGGATGGATAAAAGCAGAAACAGCTTGAATCAATAACGGACTTGGTGAATATTCAAAATTCAACAACTCCGAAACTATTGGTTGACAACGAGGAGCACTTATTTTTACATCAAACAAATCTGTTGCAGGAGAGTATGTGTCATGGTGAAGTTTTAATGTCAAAAGTCCAGAGTCTACATCATTTTGAGTCCATGTTTCACCATCCACCAAGGGTTTATTCCTAAAAATACTTTATAATAGAAAACAACTTTTAACAGTGAAACAAACAAACCTTAAATATAATGAGGCGGTGTGTGAAGTTTTAGTTAATTCAAAAATTATGGAACTTGGATGTAAAAGTATTGGATGGGTTTGTACTTTAATAGAATCACTTTTTACTGCAGTTTCACTAGACGCATTCCATTTTAAAGGCCCAAAGACATCCACAGTCAAATGTACTTCAACAAAATTAAATTCAAATTTATATGTATCACCTAATTTTACTTGGCCAGCCCATAGATCAAACTAAAAAAAAACAATCGTTAATTATTATTAACATTTATATGTATGAAGTACTATTACTCAGTATATTAATTTACTTTAAAGAAATCTTTTGTTGGAGAACCTTCACTATTATGCACATAACTGACAAGTTTTTTTTCTAATTGATGATTATTGAATATAGTAATTTTATCTTGTGCTTGCTCTCCGTCGATTAGTTTTAATGCACCAAATTTTGGATGTTTAACAACCTAGTAAATATAAAAAATAGTATACAAACTATACAAATAGTAGTAGTCATTTTTATTATTTCAAAAAATTTCATAGCAAGTTTTTAAATTAAATATAAATATAAAATAATTTGTCTCCAAAAGCAAAGCTTGAGTACGAAACTAGAGTTCTAAATTAAGTTAACTCATAGATATAAATATGAAACAAAAAGTAACTAACTAATATTACAGGTTTAAGTTAGTTTAATATAAATAAATAATAGGTAGTATTAAATTAAAATGTACAATGAAATATATAATTATTAATAATTTTAATTTTATATTAAACTACAATACATATTAATAGATAAATTCTTACTTTGAATGCCAACTCGAGCGATGGATCATCAGCATTAGTTGTAAATGTTAAGTTAGAAGGACTAATTACAACAGATGATTTATAAGCTAAAATGGCACCTGTATTTTGAACATGAGTCAATGATAAACTGTAAACATTAACAGGTATCAATGTAATGGCACTTTCTTTTTCACCATCAGATACCTAAGAATACATTCAAAGTAAATAATAAATTAAATCAATAAACTAATTTAGTAATTTGATTAACTTTTTTGTTTTCAACTAAAATTAATCTAGATAGGTTCTTACTTTTATAGTAAAGGTAAAATGACCAGTTTCATTTGAAGTGTGTCTATAACCAATAAATCCATTGTTCATCTGAGCAACTGTAAATGTTTCAAGGGGTACATTTGGATTGTCAGTTGTATCTAAATAGCCACCACTAATATTCATTATAGATACAATAAGTCTTTCTGGGCTAGAATCCCGGTCAATCACTACTATTTTATCTTTATCCAGCATTTTCCATGTACCCTAGAAATAATCAACAACTTAACAAACAAAACATTTACGATACATTAAAATTACTTACAAATTCAACAACAAAAAAATGCAAAGTGAAAAAATCAGTAGCTACTGCATGCAACTCACAAAGACACTAAGTATTAACTAAAAAAAAAAAAAAAAACTCAACAAAATTAGACAAACAACATAAGTAAGCATTAACCATGTTTGTCAATAAAAAATTAATATTTTACCTGTGCCAGAATTAAATTGTAATCAGATGGTATACGAACGGTTGGTGTATCATTTTCAGGAGTTATATTAACAGGTAATATAAATCTTTGTCGTTCTTGTAAATAATCTGGTAATAATAAACCTTCATTTGAAGTAAACTCTAGATCAAGTGTAATAAAATCTTGAGTACTTTCAGATCCATCATGAACGTAAAAAACCTTTAACAATTTTTATAATAATAATTACTATAGTCTTGATGTCATACACAGTAGTCTATTTGATATTCTAGTAACCAAGATAACTTACAAGTGCAATTTTAAAACTAAATTAATAATACATTGCCAATTACCCTTACCTCATTTTTTAAAATATTGAGCATATTAAATGTAGAGATTGAAATCCCAGTAGATGATTTGGAAGACTCGATATTCAATTTGCCATGTTTAGCATAAGGTTGAACAATATGAAACTGTACACCTGCTTCTCGAACCCCATAATGATTATAATCTAGTATTAAACTAATAACTGATGTAGTTAAAGTTGCTGTAGAACCTTCAACTACAATCAAATTATTTACTGTTAATACTTCAATAGAAATTGGTAATGGAACTTTTAACATTGCCTGCAAAATATTAATTAATTTCAGTATTTTATTATAAAAATTAGACTATTTAGAGCATACATTATGTGTTTGAACAAATTCTGGACGAACGCATTGTGGGTCACTGTGATTCTCGCATCCAATGCATTTAAAGGAATTTATTCCAACTTGTGAACATCCAATATCAGGTGAATGAACACATGGTTTCTCTGTACATGCATATGACCAAACACAACGAGATATGAGTTTGAACGTATCTAATGCATCTGGTAAGCCAAGTGCACGTCCATCGTTTGAAATTCCTCGAATACATCCTTTAAAACTATTACCTGCTGAAAGCATACCAGAAGCTAATGCTCCACTTCTCATATTTACTTCCAGACCACCAACATACAACTAAAATAAGTAATATAGACAATATATTAACTATAATTGTAAGTGTAATATTATCTTTACTATACTTACTATAGTTGAAAGATCTAAATGTTTTGAAGGCAGAGCTGAGTTATTTAATGCCAAACGATACCTATGTTTGGGTGCATCAATAGTAACATCGAGTCCACCAGCTTCCATAGCTACATTTATAGAATGCCAGACTCCATCATTGATAGTAACATCAGAATATAGTTCAGTGACACCAGAACCCCAGTTTTGAGCAACGCGTATCTTACCACCAACAAGTTCTACACCGACAAAATCCACATTCCCACTATGTCTACTTAATGTTGAGCTTTTTTTAGAATTATAAAGTATTAATCCAATTTCAGATATTGTTTTTATGGAAAACTGCCACCTTATAAATATAAAAACTTTTCATCAGTACCAATAGTATCTATTATAGTACTTATATATGCTTACTTAACATTAGTTCTTGATGTTAACATACTGGGTATAGCCATATAAGCACCATCTTCTAAGAATGATATACTTGATTCTCTTGGTGCATCAAATTCATTTACACAACCCCAAGATATTGAATGAGCATCGGCCCTACCAGTTCGCCATCGTGCTCTACTTAACACATCTAGTACTGCATTATAACGAACATCTCGTAGACAACCACGTAAGCCATTTGTATGGCCTAAGAATAATTCGGAAAAATCTCCTTGACCGCCAATGTACAAACCACCATACATGTTAAGTTCATAGAACCCAATAGGCAGTTTTTCCCTAAACAATATAAAAAAATGTATGACCCAATGGTATGAAACCAATAAAATCTGGAGGACTATTTACCTGACTATGTGTATTTTATCAACTGCCAAATTCAAATCTCCTTCTTTCCGTGATATGTTCACCAAATGCCAGTTGAGATCATCGAGCCGAAGTCCTCTCGGTGATGATATCTCTGATTCACCAGCTCCGAGGTTAATCTTTACCTTAAGCTTACCAGCTTCCAGTAGGACAAAACAGTAGTCTGTTTTTCCAGCAGCCAAAAACAGGAAAGCATCCAAGTGTTTCGTACGAAAAGCAAAACTAATTTCTGTCGTGCTTTTGGCATCTTGATAAGGTACGTTGACATAACTAGATCCATAAAACGATGCTGCAAAAAAAAAAACCGTTACTTCATGTATACTGGCCACCGCCGAACACATTAAAGACAATAATTTACCTATCTCCGATGAACAAAACTGTACGACACAGAGGCCAATCAATAAACTGCTGCATTTTATCGAAAACATTTTAATGGAATCATTAAAAAAGCACTTTTAACAACATTATTGAAGAGTAGTCTAGCCGACGGGAAACAATCGGTGCAGATGGCACAAGTTAAAAATATACCTAGAAGTCTCGAACGCCCATAACACTCACCCCTCGTTACTCATTCACTTTCTGTTAAACTAATTACTAATTTGTCTAAATTTAGCCCCCTTTCTCTAATCACTCATCAGTCCTCATTCAGATCTCCCGAAATGTGATAACAGCAAATATTCGATTTTCGTGAGATCAGTTGCACCAACATTGAAACCCAAAATTCCACCAAAACGTCTGTTTGGTTACGTGTGGTGGTATGGTGTAACCACGATTTAAGATATTATACAACTTTACTGTATAACCCTAAACCCACAGATATATAGAATAAACGATAAACAGATAGGTATTTAATATTTATATGTTTATATATCTGTGTGTATAACACTAACACGGTTTTGAAGATATTTTCTAAGATCGTGCTGTATAATATCCTGTTTATCTCAAATCGTGGGTGTAACTAAAAAAGTTTTATTTATTTATTTTCAACTTGAATTCATTATTCAAAATTAAAAGTTGTTATTCGTTAGGTAAGACTGCATACTGCATAGTTTAATATATTATAGAGTCACATAGACTGATAACATTTAAAAACTGTGAACTTATCCCATCAAAGTTGTCTTAGAGACTAGAACTTTGAAATTAACCCAAATAATAGCATATGATTTGAATAACTACTGAAGTCTCAAATATTATCTTGAGCCGGGTTTCGTGAATATTTTTGTCATCAAATTCATTACATATTTACATATTTATGTTATTTACTGAATGCTGAAAATAAAAATGAGAAGTAGGTATTACAGCAAATGAAATCAAATTAAATTAGTGTTTTGAATATGGTAAAACAATTGACGATGATTAGAAACAATAACACAAAGAAACCGTGCATAACCGTAAAAAACTAAAATGTAATTTAGGTTCTCATAAAGTCATAAACATCCATTTTAATTTTGAAGTTGCCTAAACAAATTCAAAACTATTAAATGTTTGTAGTGACTTAAAATAAATAATACCAATTATCAGTATTATGTTATTATCAATTAGTTAAAAATTATACCAATAGATATCCTTAAATTATTTTTTAATTTAAATACAATATTTTTCTCTAATATCATCACCTACAAGACTACCCTTGGCGGTCGTGGGATCTTTCAAGTTTCCTCCGGCTCAGCCAGTGATTTTATGCTATGTAAATAGATGGGTGACCGTTTTTCTTTTGTGGTTTTTTTTTTTATCAATTTGCTCAACGATAAAGGTTATTACCGAGTGTGTGTACAGTGTATTGTGTAAGTCTGTGCTTACATTTTTTTTTGTTTTCAAACTTTTTATTCAATTATTGGTTTTGAATGTGGGTAAAAGATAATAAACATTTAATACGAAGTGCCTTCTTCTATTTTTCATTCATATAATTCTATAGCAGTGGCGTGGCGACAAGATTTTATAGTAGGGGCGAATACATTTTTTTGGTACCCACCCACGTTTCACAGATTTGTATATACCCCCCACCATAATTTAATTACAAACCTCTAAAAAAGTTATTATTTTTATTTTTATTATTAACCAATTCTAAATAATTATAATAATAATAATAATAATAATAATAGTAAATAAGAATTCTAGAATAGTATACTGCAGTTGAATGACAAATATCATAAAGGTAAATTAATATATTATTTACCCTTAGATATCACCCACTAACATAAGCACCCACCCACCCCTGGGTTGTACTAGGGGCGGTTGCCCCAAAAAATCTACTTCGCCACGCCACTGTTCTATAAATATTATTTCTTAGGAAAGTTTGAAGTTCGAGTTTTAATAAAATGCGTCAAAATCAAGAACATTTTCAAATTATTTTGTTTTTAAAAATCGAATTATAGTACTTCAGTCTTCAGACTGTCAAAGAACAAAGATTATCAGTTGTTTTAAAAAAAAATAGGATAAAGCGTTCAAAAACCATGATTAAAACGGCTTCGAACTATGAAATTCGTTAAAACTTAAAATCATGAAAAAATACAAATTATTTTGTCACTATTATGATTTATGATAGGTAAATGTTTTATGTAATTTAAATAACATATTTTTAAAGCTAATTATCACCATTAGGATAACCTCTAGCAGTCGTGAGATTCTTTCAAGTTCACTCCGGCTCAGCCAGGGGTTTTATGTTACACAAATAGATGGATAACCGTTTTTCTTTTGTGCTTTTTTTTATATAATTATTGTTTGTGATTATAAACTATTTAAATAATATGAAGTGCATCATACATTATTTCATACGTGCAATTCCGTAAATGTTATTCGTAGGAAGTTTGAATTTTTCATGTTTAGAAGTGACCTATAGGATGCATGTTTAACAAAATATTTAGAAAAATTGAGAGTTGACCAAAACCTCAGTATGGGATAAAAAAAAGTTGAAAACTTTTAAGTTAATACTGAATTAAAGCTAATATTTTTCTCAATAATTACTTCGAAGTTTTAGAATTATATAGGTACTATAAATCGTTTGTTAAGTGTTAACTATATCAATCCATCACTTATCAGTCTAGACGTCTCATAGTTTTCTATCCTGCAATCTAGGTGGAACAAATTATTTTTATCATAATTCATGTATTTTTTTTTTTTTTTTTTGTTTTAATTGATCCTGAGCCCGGCAACTGTGGCCATTAGCTATTAGTAGGTACTGTAGGTTTTTGTATTGATGGTTTGTAGGTTTTTGGAACGGTAGGGGGAACACGTGTGTGTTTGTTTTGGCAGAATTTCGAATTGCTCTCCGGTCACCGCGACTTGTCCGGAGAAAAATGCCGCCAGGTAACCGAGGATCGAACCGCGACCGGCTGCGTCGCAGCGGAAGAGTCAGACCACTCGGTCACCTCGTCCCCCTCATGTATTTTAATATGAACTCTTGTACGTATTAAGTTGCTCAATTAAGTCTTTATTTATTTATATAATTATATCAATTATTGAATTATATAGTATTATGGTTATATTATTATATAATACTTATATATATATGACCCTTTTTTTCATTTTGGCTCTTCCACATTTATTAATATATTGGGTGGCTCTCGAGTCTCTTCTCGCTGGCTACCCCTGCTCTATAGTATCATAAATCATAATTGTGTATGACAGTTATTATAATAGGAATATTAGTGTTCATTACTTATTAATTATTAGTTATGAACTATTATCATAGACCTACATAAATAAATGGACTGATAGCAGAGACAAAGGTTATAAAGGTTCGGGGACTAACATTGTTAGCAAAAATTAAAATATAGCATACAACTTAAGGCCCATCATATTATAGAGTAATCATAAGCACTGCAGGTGACAGGTCTATTAACAATATATCTGTCAATCTCTTTCTAACAAAGTTGGCACTTGGAAACACAGAGGAAAAGGGCTACCAAATGGCTGCCCTCGGACAAGAGAAAAAAACCGATAATATTATACGTTCTAGTGTTGTAATTTATCATTCTTTAATGTTCATTGGTTTTCACTAACGTCAGCAATTTTGATGGCCCTTGAACATTTCCAGATTCCTAATGTGAACCTTCAAAAATATTAATTGGTGACCTCTGCTATAGGGCTATACCTATTAGGATATAGTGAATGCTCAGTCCATATAATGTCCGAGCTCAATATATTTTAGCCAGACAATCAGTAATTATAAACTCTATATGTGTACCCACTACCCACCTATATATATGGTTAATAAGTAATTACACAATATATCCATCATAAGTCAGAAAGAAATATATTTGTAAATAGCATTTAAAAATTAACATGTTAATTACAAATTTAAACAATAAAAAATAATTGTTAATAATTGATGAATAAAAGTGATAGATAATAATTATTATAAGTAAGTACTTATCTAAACTACAATAATCCAATTTTCTGTGATAGCCCTTAGAAAACAATTATTCGTCTATTCATTTTTTTTTTTTAATTGAATTTTTATTATTATTTCACGAATTCCCGTGAAAAAGAGATATTTCTGAGGTAGAAAATAGAAACGCTCGGGTACCATTAATATATATTTTATTCATACAGATTAAAGTAATTTGGTTATGACTAGGTATAGTTATCTTTTATCAAGCTATCGATAAGTGACAAGGTGTACAAAATAATATAATTTTTTCACATTTGTTTTGGTCATAAAAATATTGATGGGTTGGCACTTAATATAGGTAGTTGTAATGTTCTATACTAGTAAGTAACATCCATTGTTATTAATCTATTAACTTACATTTTTTTTTCATTAATTCATGTATATACTTAACTAAAAATAATAATAACAGTTTATACTACTAATATAAAGACAATAAAAACTATGATAATTTCATACAGTTTCGTATACAAGTATGCATGCCTATTTTGTAATTTGGATAACAATTAGTGTTATTATAATACATTGTAATCGTAAAATATATTACACAATAATTATGTTACTAGAAAAATCATGCAATTTATTCATTAAAACATATAACTGTTGAATAAAATGAGCGCTTACATTATTATTCATAATATTATCTATTTTAAACTATCATTTTGTAGGCTTTGGTAGTGCCCAGTGGATCTTCTATTTCCATAGCAGATTAACTATATATCTATTAATCAGTATTGTAAATGATACTTTTTCAAAGTATTTCAACTAGAGACATAGATATCGTTTTTAGCTTTACAGAGCTGCTATAATAGGTAAGTATTTTTTAAATGTTATTTAGTAAAATATAATAACTAAATATATTGGAATATAGGATACTTTATAATTTTTGTTCTCACTACTCGCCAATAACAATTAAAAGCTATCTTTCTGTATTTTATTTTATTTGAATATTAAATGAGGGGAAAACAATTTTGAAGAGTTAAAAATAACAAAATCATCATAATATATTTATTTAATTAAAACAATGTATAAAATATGCTGCTTAGGCATTTAAATAAAATACAATATGAATATAATATTTTAATAGACGATTATGTACATGATTTTAAGAAAGGTAAAAAAGATTCACAAATTACATAAATATAACATTTCTATTATTACATTTGAACATGACATAGAAATGTAAAAAGATACATCATGTTTCAATATTTGCATTTACAATGAAAATTACAATGTGATAACATTATGTGTGTATTCAAATGAGTATAATAGATGTTAATTATAATTGGTATAAGTTACTCTGTATAATTATATTTAATCATTTAATTACTTAATATATAATATTTATTAAAGGTCATTAAACCTCTTACAAAAAATACTGGTTATCAATATGAATCATATATTATTTTTAATAGTAAGAGCAGCAATAACACCATTCACCAACACAAACTGAATTAGCATGCACTGAATGAAAATGCGACCTACATTTTTTATCACGATCTTCAAGTTTCCCCCAACACGCAGATCTCCTACATCCATCCATGCAATTTATAGATTTTGTAGAACTTTCGGGATCTATAGAACTCTCGGGTTGTGTAGAACTCTTGGGATGTGTAGAACTCTTGGGATGTGTAGAAATGTCGGTCAATGACCTTTTACTTTTTGCAGGAATCTTCAGATCTACTGTTTCACAGGGTGTGTTTGGTGGTGAATTTATCATCTTCACAGATCCTAGGACATTTTCATTTTCGTCCATATACACAGCGTTTATGCTTGTTGGTCGCACATCAGTCACATTATTTGTGTATACAAGTTCAGCCATATATGTTATTCGTGAGTGCTCAGCAAGTAATCTTGCAAGTTGTTGCTCGACACTACTGTTAAGCAATTTTGACTTACAATTATGGTTAAGCGAAAATACATTCAGAGAATCATTTGATCCCCCCAAGGAATGCGCTATTATACGTTCTTTATAATCTCCTCCAGTTTGGACATGCATATCGGTATCGTTATTTATTGTCTTATTCTGTGATGCGTATATTTCTGGCGTAACTTTTACGCAAACATATCTTGTCCTTCCATTAGAATCTATTAGAAATTCGTTTTCGTTTTTAAAATGGATGAGCTCATTTGAGACAGGTAAACTAACTCTAGATAATCCTGGCATTGTTGAATATGGAACAGATTTAGGACATTGAAAAGCAAAACCGCTGTATACATCCAAGCAAGTAATCAATAGAATAATTTTAAACTGCAGAAACATATCTATAAAGGTAACTTATACAATACTATACCTAAAATATACAATTATTTTACAATACAAAGATTCCAGAAAGGAAGATATCCAATTACAATTGCTTTAGGTAATTTTTATGCTATTTATACCTAGTTTAGAATTTAAATATTAAAGTTAATTTTAAATTTATCCTCATTTATTATTCTTAAAATATTTTATCAATTTCTCTATACAATGAGATATATATATATTATATTTACTTATTAATCTTCTAATCTTAAATGTATTAATAATTTATTTTATAAGCTATGCTATAAATAATTTTAAAAATAATTTAAATTTATTTATTATCAAATTATACCTACACAGTTAAAAATTAAACAGAAAATATACAGAATTACGATAAAACACTAAAATTTGTAATTATGAGCTTGCCTTAATATATTGTTCTATTTTATAAACAGTACCTAGGTATTGAACTGCAACTTGAGCGATATCTGCATGGTATTCCAGGAGAAACGTCCTTTGAATAAATGAAGTTCTGCAGTTCTTTCTTCTGAATTGAATTACTCCAGGATCAAAGTCAATTACCAAATAAAATGGTATTGATTTTTTTTTGTTTTGCCTACATTCAAAGAATCTTAAATCCCAGCTTCGATTTGTAGTTTGAGAAGTAGGCTGAGTACAACCAAATACAACAATAGTATTTAAATTTGTATAATGTATTAATTAAACACTTATTAAATTATTATAAATTTATTAAACACGCACTTGGCCTAACAGAAAAAGTACAACTGTCAAAGAATATGCCATATGCTACCGCATATTATTTTAATTTTCTACAGATTGTCGTGCTTGTTTGACAATGGCATAATGGGGCCCATATTTATGATGTATGTAATATTTATACATATAAAATAGATCAAGTATTAATGTGACCAGTAATTATGGTTTGGTAACACAATAGTAATTAATTTGTGATAAGGTATATTACATAGGAGACGTTAGTAACATGACAAACTTCGTTATTAATTTAACAGAAAACCTAGTTTTGTTCAATTTCGAACAATAACATAATATGAATTAATAATTATTATACGGGGTGATCTGTTTGTTAAGAATGACAACATAAAATTTTAATTTCATATTCCGAAGTCTTATTCGGAGTATTTTGATAAATAAAAATTTCGGACAATTAGTTATAAGTTATAAGCATTTTAAGATTCGATGAGTAGAGAAGAGGACCAACATTTTGCAGGTTCTCATCCTGCACCACTTCACACATTTAAATTTAAACTTTAAATACTTATAACTCATATTATGCTCGGTTTCATGAACAATAACTTAACATTTAACGAATTAATATGAGCTAATAGTACCAAATATGATCAGGCCCATGATTTGTTTATTAAAATGTCTTGAACTATATAATATTTATCAATTGTTTATGCAAACCAGCAATAATAGATTATACACGAGTCCAACATCCTGTGTTCTGCTTTAAGCTTCAGAGTAAAAATAGAAAAACATTTTTTTTTAGAAAAGTTTTGTTTTTTAATGTTTCATTTTAAAATTGAATACAAGGCTGAAGGTTCATCATACGTATTTCATTAACCATTTAAAAAATATCGAAAATATTTCTTAACAAACGTTCAAAGTAAATTGACGAAATTGATCAAAATCATGAAAAATACAAAATAAATATTTGAAATATAACTTCTTATGATAAAATAATAGAAATATTTTGTATAATCTTTTGTAGGCTGTAAGCTGGAATTTGAATACAATTTTATATTCAAACAAATCAGTGGCGTAATTACGGGGGGGGATTTGGGTGTCGAATCCCCCCCCATGACCCTGTTTTTTTTTTTTTTTTTAATCGTCTAACACATTTATGTACTTATTATGGTATATTTTATAGATTTAACAAAAATCACCCGAATCCCATAATATTATATTATTATCTAACGATATTATACGCGCTAAAAATAACTGATGGATTTTCCACATTATCGGTTAACGGTTTATCGGAATTCGGAATACTCACAATCGCAACGACTCTCCGGACTCCGACCTCCGTTACTCGTTAGTCATTTCTCATTTGGTAATAATCGGCTCATACTGTGAATTTTGTGATATTGTCTAATTGTGTGTTTTGTGTGTTTTCTGAATTAAATTAATACATTATAGTGATTCGTTTTCGAATGAAAGTGCAACACAAATTACGATTTTTTATTTAATATTTATTTATTATTCGTTAATTATTTTTAAAATAAAACAGCGTAAAATTATAATAGAATTTTTTATTTCTAAAAATGGAAGGTAAAAGGAAAAAAGATGATAATACTAAAAATACACTTTTAACATATTTTTCAAAAAAAAGTCGTAATAATAAAGAAAGCTGTGATGATGTAAGTACCATATTACTATGATCAATTTATATCT